>NC_038048.1:13614022-13889940 GCF_002211085.1 Panicum hallii
GCATGATGGCGCCTCCATCTTGGTTGGGCGGGCCAAGGCATTGGAAGGGCACGAGTCCTCCAAGCTACCCAGCTCAGCCCACCTTTTTGCGCCTCCATCTTGGTTAGGCGGGCAGGGCATTGGAAGGGCACGAGTCCTCCAAGCTACCCGGCTCAGCCCACCTTTTTGCGCCTCCATCTTGGTCGAGCGGGCTAGGGCATTGGAAGGGCACGAGTCCTCCAAGCTACCCAGCTCAGCCCACCCTTTTGCGCCTCCATCTTGGTAGGGCGGGCTAGGGCATTGGAAGGGCACGAGTCCTCTAAGCTACCCAGCTCAGCCCACCTTTTTTGTGTCTCCATCTTGGTAGGGCAGGCCAGGGCATTGGAAGGGCACGAGTCCTTCAAGCTACCTGGCTCAGCCCACCTTTCTGCGCCTACAACTTGGTTGGGTGGGCCCAGGCTTAGGAAGGCATGAGTCCTCCAAGCTACCCGGCTCAGCCCACCTTTCTGTGTTTTCAACCTGGTCGGGCAGGCTCGGGTATCGGAAGGGCACAGAGTCCTTCAAGCTACCCAGCATAGCCCACCTTTTTGCACCATCAACCTCGACAACCTGTCGGGCCTAGCACCGTTCCAAAAAGGCAGGACCCTCGACTCCTCGATGACTACTTCGCCATCGCGAGGGCACTCGGTGACCCACCGACGACTACTTCGAGTACACGACCAGTCGAAAGTGGGACTCGCACCACCAGTGACTAGTTGGAATTGATTCTGACTAGTCGAGTTCTTCAACAAACCGGTGTAGCTCCATTCAACAAGCGGCACCACTTCGTCGGCAATCACCAACGAATCAAGATCGCTAATCACCCACGAGAAGACTGAGACCTGATTCAAGGAGGTTTTATGGAGATCTTTAGGGAATTTGTTTAACCATTGTTTCGAGTTTTATCTCGACACAAGGGGTTTTTTTCCTAAAGAATTCGTTCAACCACTCGATTAGGGGATCACGGTGTTTACCCAAATCAGGGCATGTTCGTTCATCCTTACTTCAGCACCGTACGAACTGTCTTGGCCCGTCCAAGGTACTCCTTCGGGCTAACTGAGATATCTTCGCATGGCAACATGCAACTTGTTTAGGCCCGCCCAAGGTATTCCTTCGGGCTAACTGAGACATCTTCGTATGGCAACTTGTGACTTGTTTTGGCCCGCCCAAGGAGTTCCTTCGAGCTAACCGAGACATCTACGCACGGCAACATACGACTTGTCTTGAACCGCCCAAGGAGTTCCTTAGGGCTAGCTGAGTCATCCTTGCTCAACGACTACTTCTGTAACAACATATGCCAGGATTGCATTGTCACTTCCTTTGGACCAACCGAGACATCTTTGCATGGCACTTAAGACTTGTCTCGGCCCACCCAAGGAACTCATCGCCTCACATGAAGGATCTCGTCATCTATCCCTTAGGGCCAACCGTGATGTTTTCATAGGTCAACACATGAATTCTCATGGTCCGCTCAAGGATATGACTGAAGCTACGAGCAAGATTCATCTCTCCCTCGCAAATTGACTTCCAGTCACCTTCACATACTTCCGTTAACACTCATTTACTAGTTCTCGACTAGTACTATGCATAGTGTACTGAAAGGGCATCGCTCCCATACTTCTAGTAACACTCTGTTTACTAGTTCCCGACTAGTAATACGCGTAGTTTACTGAAGGGGCATCACTCCCATAGTTCCAGTAATACTCCGTTTACTTGTTCTCGACTAGTGCTACGCGTAGTTTACTGAAGGGGCTTCGCTCCCATATTTCCAGTAACACTCTATTTACTAGTTCTCGACTTGTACTACGTGTAGTTTACTAAAGGGGCTTCACTCCCATATTTCCAATAACAGACTACTTGTTTCCGACTAGTATGCTATGGTACTGAAGGGAGATCACTCCTAGAAAATAGTACAACTCCATTTACTGGTTCATGACTAGTATCCTGGCAAGTTTACTGAAGGGGCCTCGCTCTCATACTTCCAGTAACTCTTTAATTACTAGTTACCGACTAGTATTTTATGTTATTGAAGGGGTTTTAATCTCATACATCTAGCAACGATCAGACTACTAGTCTTCCACTAGTACTCTATGTTACTGAAGGGGCCTCGCACCCATACTTTCAGTATTTCTCCGTTTATTAGTTTTTGACTAGTTATACATGGAGTTTATTGCAAGGGCAATGCTCCCAACACGGTTTTATATCAATCAAATACAACATACTTTTATATTTACCTTGCAGGGGACCAGATCTGGACCGTACTGTTGGGCGAGTCAGATTCAACTCCGATTAGTTGGCTTTATCAATAATCGCCAACGACTCTTTCAACTTCGTGAGAACGTTTGACCTCATGGTGTAGACTACAATGACTACTCATTGGATTCGACTTCGACTAGTTGGGTACATCAACAACTATCGGTGACTACTGGACTTCATGAAGAATGCACGGCGACACGTTGGCGACTACTTCGACTACTCGTTTCGCCTACATGCGAGCTGGAATCAACTCCGCTCGGTGATATGCTGGTGACTACTTTGACTACTCGTCTCGCCTGCAAAACTAGTCAGAATCGACTTTGACTAGTGGGCTTCATCGACAGTTCAAGATCTAGAGGCAATTGGCCAATACCTAGGCTTGGGGGCTGGCGCCACCGACTACTAGGCATGTACTATGCGACTCATCTAGCTCCCAAGCTCGGGGGCTAGATATGACACAGCTCTCAGCGCATAAGCATGCCACGACTCTTTGGATCCTTTATTCAAAACCCTGAGGATTTGGATTCAAGGCTCGGGGGCTGTAGGGACACGTGTCATCAATGACTTATTTTTCAAATCTGCTAGAAGATAAGGACAAAAGACTCAAGATTAAATTGACCCTTAGCCTGATTCTACGAGTCAATCTAAGGCTCGGGGGCTACTCCATATGGAGTGCGAGTTTAATCGCACCCCATATAAAAGAAGACTTGACAACTACTTGGAAGACACCTTTAAGGTGAAGTTCGGAAGAACTCGAAGACGCCTTCAGAAGTACTCGGACGCCTGCAGTACTCGACTACGAAGAGGTTAGGGGCTTGTCAGACCTGGGCATATGGGACTGTGCATGTGGCGTACTTTTCCTAGGATAAGGGATAGGACATGGCCCACGCCCTACATCTGTTGTAACTACCCGTAGTATAGTAGAACTACTCATACAGTAGTAATACTAGTCGGATACAGTAGGGAACTATCAGAAAACCACTCGAGTAGGACTCTAGGGCATGTATCCGACTAGGACTTCCATGTAAACCTGTCCCCCCAGACAATATAAGGGCGGACAGGACCCCCTCCAAATAGGGGAATCACTCAGGAGATCACCCGATTACCACCTAAGGCAATGCAAACCACACAGGATGTAGGGATTACGCCCTCGATGGCCCGAACCTATCTAAACCTTGTGTTCCTTGCACCTTCGAGCTCCTGATCTCGGTGACACCCTACCTACAAACACACCACCTCGGGGGTATCCCTCGGTGGGCGTGGCGGTAAAACACCGACAGGAGCCGCTGATCGTGATGACATTGTTCGGTCCCGGGACCTTCAACTTGAGGTAGGTGTAGTTGGGACCACCATGAATTTTGCATAGCATGGACACCCAAGGATGGCATGATATGATCCCTCAAAATCCACCAGCTCGAAGATCAGAGTCTGAGTGCGGAAGTTGGTGTGGTCACTGAATGTAACTGGGAGCTCATTATTCCCCATGGGGTACGCCGTCATATCGGGGATGATCCTGAGGAAGGGGAAGATGGAGGTGCGGAGCTTGGATCGCGAGATGTCGACATATAAGATGTTGAGGCTGCTACCCCCATCCATCAGCACCTTGGTTAGGTGCTTGTTTCCGATGATGGGGTCGATGAGGAAAGGGTAGCTCCCTAGTCGGGGAACGTTAGGAGGGTGGTCATCCCGATCAAATGTGATCGGAGCGCTTGACCAACGGAGGAATTTGGGATAGAGCTCTTTGGCGGTGCATACCTCCCTTAGGCGGACCTTGTGCTGTCACTTGGTGCAATCGTCCTCAGGACCTCCAAGGATCATGAGGCAGCCGTCCGGGTCAAAGAAGGTGTTCCTGTCCTTGGGCGGCACTCCTTGCTCCTTGGGCACCTCCTTGTCGCGGTCCCCACCCTTGCGCTTGCTAGGTTGACCCAACATGCGCTTGAGAAGTTCGTAGTCCTTAAGCTCATGCTTGACGGGGTAGTCGTGGTTGGTGCACGGCTTCTGCAGGAGCTTCTCGAAGTGGTCGTTGTTGCCTTGCCGCCTGCCCGCTCGGTTGGCCGTTGTGACCATGTTGGGGTTAGGGTGACGCCGGTCCCTCCTCTTCCTCTTATCCTACATCGTGGAAGGGCCCTCGTCCTGCCCCATACGCTTGGCCTTTCCCATGGTCCGACCATCAGTGAAGACTGCCCTGACCGCCTCCTCGCTGGAGGTGTGGTTCATGGCAATGTCCAGGAGCTCACGGGTGGTGCGCGGCTTTCGACAGCCGAGCTTATGGACGAGGGACTTGCAGGTGGTCCCGGCGAGGAACACGCCGATGATGTTTGCATCAACCATGTTGGGTAAAGAGTTGCACTGCCTGGATAACCTACGGATGTAGTCCCGCAGGGACTCGCCAGGCTCTTACCTATAGCTCTTGAGGTCCCATGAGTTTCCGGGGCATACGTACATTCCCTGGAAGTTCCTGACAAAAACCTGCTTGAGCTCCACCCAACTACGGATCTGTTGGGTGGCAGAAATTTGAGCCACGCTCGAACATGCTCCCTGATGCAGATAGGGAGGTATTGGATGATGATGTAGTCAGCATCCGCCCCTCCGGCTCAGCAGGCGAGTTGGAAGTCTTCCAACCATACAGCAGGGTTCATCTCCCCAGTGTACTTCGTGATATTGGTGGGTGGTTGGAAGCGTGGCGGGAATGGTGCTTTCTGGATGTGGCGTCTGAAGGCCCGTAGGCTCGGACTGTCCGAACTAGGGCTTCGATCACCATCCCGATCGCACGGTCGGCCACCACACCTGGGGGCACCTGCTCATGCTCCTCCTCAGGTTGGTGGGCCTCTGCCATGCCCATGGCGGCTTGGCTAACATTGGCACCGCGGGGGGCCAATTGCTATGAGTGGATCATGCTACATGCATCGTAGTTGGGTCAGAGCCGGCCGCGCGCCAGGGGGCGCAGCGCGGCGAGTGCTAGGGCGAGGCGCAGTGCAGCTATGGCATTGCGACCCGCCCGGGGTGGAAACCCTTGCTGCTGGTGGATTGAGGGGTTTAGCTGCTGTGAGCCTACCCCAGTGACTGGGCAGAAGGCCGCGTGTCGGTGACGTGATGCAGAACTTTCCGCCTACTGGACGGCGGCACGGTCCACCAATGTCCGCATGTTGCAGTGGAGTTCCTGCTGCTGGGGGTCCGCAAGTTCTGGCAGGTTGCACAAGAGCATCGAGGCGACGACAATGTTTTGGTTGGCCCGTGCGAAGTGTGGAGGGTCGTGGGTGTCCACGATAATGTCCCGCTGGACGTGACGGGCGCATGCCCACGTGCCGCCCGCAGCTGAAGAGCATTAGGCTCGGAGCTGCGTCAGGGGTAAATCGACGCGGGTGGTAGCTGGTGCTGCCGCTGTTGGCGTAGGTCCTCGCCGTGCGTCTGGGCATTAGCCAGGGCCTGTGTGCGCAGATCTGGTGGGGTGTGCATGTCCCCGATTTCCATAGGGACCGCCTGCGGCCCTTGCACATCCGCCATGGTGCATTCCCGTAGCGTGGGGTAGCTGAGGGACATCGCATCCCCGACGCTAGAGCCCTCCATAAGGAGGTCATCGTTGGAGAGGAGATCGTGGAACGAGGTGGGATCGTATCCCGTCACACCCACGAGTTTGGCCGCGAGGGAGGGTCATGGCATGGCCCTCAGGAGCTCCATGGCGTATACGCCTACGGTGTTTGTGAGGCCGCAGGAGAACTGGCCGCGCGGTGAGCATGGCGGGGACAGCGGGGTCCCTCTTGAGAGTTGGCAGAAGAAGTTGTGCAACGAGAACAGGACCAGGTCCACGTTGCTCGCTGAGGGGTAGGCGCCGAGCATAAGCTCGATGCATCGCGCCAGCGCCTCGGTGTCGAGGTCTGCCAACAGGCCGTTCGAGGGAGTCTCCCTCAAGCGATATCAAAGGAGCGAGGCCCTCGCAGAGGTGGAGTGTGCCGAGATGACTGGCAATGTAGTCCATGCTTCCGAAGTGGAAAGCCTGGAAGGGCGCAAAGGCATGGGGCTCCCACAGCCCAACGTGTGGGGCCGTAGGAAACTCCTGCGAGCCAAAGCAGTTCGTGGATTGGCAAAACCTGTACCGCCCAGGCTCACAAGGTCCGAGATGCTAGAAGCAGAAGCCATCTAATGGTTGGGATGGCGGACGCACAATGTCCTCCCCACGGACGGTGCCAAACTATCAGTTCCAAAAATGGACGGCAGCTAAACCTACTTGAAGTGTATATCACGCATCATGATCAGATGTGGTCTAGCACACAATGACTTAAGATTTATACTGGTTCAGGAAATTGTGCCCTACATCCAGTTGGGGGTCAGTCGGATGTAGCCCAGGTGCTCGTGAGAGTTGGGGAGTTACGAGCTCTCGAGTGGAAGCTATGAGGTTTGAAAGTCTATGGTCCAGATGTGGTGTCTTGTTTTCCTAGGTGGATGACCCTCCCTTTTATAGTCCCAAGGGGGCATCGTTATAGAGGAACTAAGGGTGTAGAGATAGAAAGAGAGAAATCCTAACTCTGCTAGTCAGGATCATCAGCCGAGTCAATCGGGTCCGCCTAACTCGCTAGTCGGAGCCATCCGTCGACCACCATCCAAGTCCTGCGTCGTGGGGCGTGTTAGACCCGGAGCCACGGGACTGGGTACATAACGTAGTTTAAAGAGATCTAAGAGATTAAGTTCGCCTTATCTCTTATTCATCTTGTTTATCTCTTATTTATTCCGTTTAAATAGGAGATAAGGCTAACCGATACAGGGGGAATCTACTCAAGATATGTTCTGGTACGATTCCTTGGCTAGTGTTGGTTAGTATCCTTGTAACCCTGGCCTCTCGGATATATAAGGGAGGACAGGGGCCCTCTCAAAACAAGATCTCCAGATCATTCTACACCAAAGAAATACAAACCGCCATACAGGACGTAGGGTATTACGCACCTTGCGGCCCGAACCTGTCTAAATCTTGTGTTCCTTGCACCTTCGAGTTCCTGATCTCGGCGTCTCCTCACCCAAAACTTACCACCTTGGGTATATCCCTCGGTGGGCAGCCGGTTAAACATCGACAGTTGGCGTGCCAGGTAGGGGAGCGCATCGAAGATCCACCGGTGAACTCGATAGCAGTAATCTTTAACCGGATCCATATAACGTGGATCCCCTCCAATCAAGCGGCGGCGACACACTTTGTCTGTTACGATCGGCCGGCTTATATCGGCGTGGGCACAAGGGGAGTAGAGGAAAAGGAGGAGCCGAACTCACGCCTGCACCTTCATCTGCCGATCTGCATCTTCCAAGTCTGCACCATGCTGGCGGCAGCCTCCGTCCTCATCGTCTTCGAGTTCACCATCAACAAGGAGCCGGGAGGCGGCGAACGCGCCGACGACCCGACAAGCCGCGCGGTGCCCGGGGATCGATATGCAACCAGGCGCCTGGGCATGCGCTCGCATGCAAGCCCATGCATGCGCTGCCAGAGGCGTGAGTGAACACATGCTAATGAGATGCTAGCAAGCTGCTGAGGCATGATGCACGAATAAGATCAGAATCTCTTCGCTCATCTACAAGCATGCATCGACTACTTGGCTCGACTTCAGCTCGCGCTGCAATGTCGACACGCTGCCGCTGACCTCGACTACTCAGCTCGACTTCACCTCATGCTGCAATGTTGATGCACCGCGACCGCCGATCTCGACGACCCGGCTCAACTTCGGCTTGTGCTGCAATATCCGCGCGCGGCAGCAATGAGTTCAACTACTTCGACTTCGTGAGGACGATCAGCAGCTCGCCGACGACCACATCAACTACTCGTCTCGACTTGAAAACTAGTCGGAATCGGTTCCGACTAGTCGAGCTTCATCAACAAATCATCGCAGCTTCATCAACGAGCTCCACGGCTTCGTCGACATTCATCCACGAATCAAGCTAAGTGATTTATACCTTTTCCAACTTGTTCTTCACAAGATCGGCTACCTTTTTGGGTACGCCTCTCGACGGATATGAAACCCTCGGGGGCTACACCATGATTGATTACTTGTCCGTGTACGTCTCTCGGTGGGCATGAAACCCTCCAGAGCTACACATCGCCGACTACTTATCCATGTACGACTCTCGATGGGCATGAAACCCTCCAGAGCTACACTTCGCCGACTATCTTGGCGCACTGCGCATCCTCTTTGTTGCATGATGACTACTTTCTGCGCGTGACTCCTCTTAACGGTCGCTAATCTACTCGGGTAGCACATGCCTTAATCCGTGAAACCTCGGCTCTTCTGTCACGCCTAACGCCTCTACGCGTACACGAGACAAAGATCTCATACACACTATGAGCAACGGCTAAAACAGGACCAGGTGCTTAAACGTAACAGGTCGACTGCTCGAGAGATTTAAATGGCCTAAAAAAGAGCTCGACACAGCAATTTTTACACCGAATAAATTTTGGTGTCTTCACATTATTACTGAGTACTACTCAGTATCTTCACATTATGCTACATAATGTGTGCATTGTCTTTTTTCAGGTCAAGCTTCGGCAACAACCCTCCAGGCAGCGCGGCGTGCCATCGCAGTTCCGCTAGTTCCCAGGCTCGGGGGCTGGGTGATGCGCACTACTCGACATGGCTCCTTTGGCTCTCCTGGCTCGTAAGCTCAGGGGCTGGACGCCGCAAAACTACTCGAAGATGATTCATATGAAGACTGAGAGTGCAGAAGAAACCCTAAGTCACTGCGCGGTTAAATAAACCAGCGGGAGGCTTAATTTCACTATGCAGAAGACGAAGAGTTTTTCTCGGGATTTCAGAGTAACACCAATGCCACGATTCTTGGATCCTTTTTCCCAAATTTGAGAGATTTGGATTCAAGGCTCGGGGGCTGCGGGATACGTGGCATCGACTACTTATTTTTCAGATTTATTTGAAAAGTAAGGAGGATTACACACTAATATTACCCTCAGCCTGACTCTCCGATTCAACCTAAGGCTCGGGGGCTACTCCATATAGAGTGCGATTTTTCAATCGCACACCATATTAAAAATATAATTCGAGGCATGAGCACCTTATAGCTTCGATGCAGCCAAGCAAGTACTCAAAGAAGGACTTCAAGATGAAGCTTCAGAAGAAGTCGAAGACTGCTTCGAAAGTACTCGATAAGCCTGCAGTACTCAGCTACGAAGAGCTCGAGGGCTTGTCAGACCCAGAGCCACGGGACTGGGTACATAACGTAGTTTAAAGAGGGCTAAGAGATTAAGTCCGTCTTATCTCTTATTCATCTTGTTTATCTCGTATTTATTCCGTTTAAATAGGAGATAAGGCTAACCGATACAGGGGGAATCTACTCGAGATATGTTCTGGTATGATTCCTTGGCTAGTGTTGGTTAGTATCCTTGTAACCCTGGCCTCTCGGATATATAAGGGAGGACAGGGACCCTCTCAAGATAAGATCTCCAGATCATTCTACACCAAAGGAATACAAACCGCCATACAGGACGTATGGTATTACGCACCTTGCGGCCTGAACCTGTCTAAATCTTGTGTTCATTGCACCTTCGAGTTCCTGATCTCGGCGTCTCCTCACCCAAAACTTACCACCTTGGGTATATCCCTCGGTGGGCAGCCGGTTAAACATCGACAGGGCGGTTGTCTTGTCTCGTCCCTGTGCGTCATGCTCCGTTGATAAGAGATCGTGGGGGCGTTGATAAGTACGGTACGGCTACCACGCCCCATCCCTAGTGCCTCGCCCAATCAGTCTGTCTTGACGGGGGCGCGCCGGCCGTATCATGATGACGTTACGTCCCGTCCGCTCACGAGGACGGATAGGTAGAATAGTGGCGCCCTGCTGCCATCGCAGAGGGGACTGTAACCCCCGTGGAGGGAGTGGTTGGTCGTGTACGACAAGTTAACCCCGAGGCTCATCCTTATCCCCACATCCAGTCTTGGGGCTCCCTAGTGAGCCGGCCTATCCTCCCGACTGTGCTGCTGGTTGGGGAGGCAGGCACGTGTCTGGCGAAGCCCAGTCAGTGTGTCCGGTCTGGGCCTAGGCCGCGTCTCCTATATATTATCGAAGACGCGGTTTAATTCTGCGTCTCTTATAAGCGTATCTCTTTTGACAGTTTCTTACATAGTGACTTTTTAATTTGAAATGGACAGAGCAGCAAATGAAGCTTTGATACTAGTACAAGACAACTTTTTGCGCGTATATATACATGAGTACATCTACGGCCGTCCAACATAGTTGTCAGTTGCCACTCGTTGATCATGGGAACACCACCAAGGATCTTACACCTTCTCCTCCTGATCCTTTGCGTCCTCTCCGCCCAAACAACGTGGTCGTCTTCTTCTTCCAGCGGCATCGATGCAGTCCTTGGCTGCCTCTCCACGGACATTCCACCTCGCCTCGTCCACAGCCCAGCCGACCAACTCCTACAATGCGCTCCTTTCTCCCCTCCATCCGGAACCTCCGCGCACAGCCCAGCGACCAACTCCTACAATGCGCTCCTTTCTCTCCTCCATCCGGAACCTCCGCGCTACGAGTTGTCGCTCTTTCTTGCCTTGTTTGTGTGATTGTTTGTGAAGCAAGTCTAATTTTTTTGCTTTGCAAATGTGCCTCAAAATAATTTATTCAAATACTAGACATCAAATGATAAATTTAAAATATTTTTGTTCAATCTTTTGTCAATCAAACAGAAGCCTAAAATTCATGGATGGTTTAAAACACTATCATATTGTTTATTTTTCTGTGAGCAATATAGAACAGCTTTTTTAGTGTTTGTTTCTGCAATGTGTTCTTGATGATTATATCTTGCTGCCATTAAATTTTGGTGATTTTTGGTGCCCAGGAAGCGTTCGTTTCTGAATTTTAAAATTGAACCAGTGTTTTCCCTTTTTACTCTCCCTGGGCCCACCTGTCAGCGGCGTCCTCCACTTCTTCTCCGCCATGGATGGCGCCTCCATGCTGGCGGCCACCCGTTGGCCACCGTGGTGAGGGGTACAAAAAAACTGCTTCTATCCCTCGCCCTAGCCCCTTTTCTTGACCCCGGCCGGCCCCCTTCCCCCAAACCATAGCCACTCTCTTTTCCTCCACTGCCACCTCCACCATTGCTCTCGGCCGAAGCTCATTACCGATTGGAGAGCCGCCGCTGCAGCTCACCTCCGACCATTTCCCCACCACGCGACTGCCTTCCTCCACTCGGCCAACCTTTCCAGCCATTCCAGCGCTACCCCCTCGCCTCCTCGCGCAATGCTGCCGCTGCCCGAGCTGCCCTCCACCGCGGCTCGCTGCCAGCCGCCTCCGGTCGACCATTCAGAGCTGAGGTACTGAATGGGTGCCTCTCGCCTTGGGGATGCTCTCCAGCTCCCTTCCCCACGCCGGAACCTCACTGCCAGCGAGGAAACGGTTGGTCAAACCACCGGCTGGCTGTAGTTGACTCCTTGTGGGTCCCTGACCTGGGGGTCCCACGTGTCAGCCTCTGCTGCCAGGTGGAGACGTGTAGATCTAGGGTTTCCCAAGGTTTTTAAATATTATTTTCATCGGCTGAGATCTTGTAGTGCTTGAAATATGTTGATTCTTGTTTAGTTGGATTCCTTGCACTGAGTTATACCTTGTAAAATGGTTGGATACCTTATTTCTATTACAGTAATTTAGTTATGCTTTATCTATGTTAAAGTGATTTAATTGCTTGTTAATTTCTCTAGTGATCTAAAAATACCAAACTTAATTTTGTTAGATCCCTTATTATATAATCTATCACTACAAGAAATCTGTTGATCTATGATGAATTTTCCGTGATGTTTTAAAAAAGTCACAATGACGCACCATATGTGACGATTCTCTGGTTTCCGTCATGGACTCGCAGTTATAGATAGCAAGCCCAAAAAATCGTGACGTTTTATCAATTTCATCACAGTCCGGCCCAGAACACTGTGACGTTTAAGCAAATTCGTCACGAATAACAACTAAAAGTAGTCATGTTCCATACGTGAAAATAGAATAATATGGAAAAAATAAAAAAAATTCACAACAACTGTCAATGTAAATCCATAAAAGCTAATAAGAGGGTTAAGGTAAGAGAGGAGTCGGCCCATAAATTGGACACTGAAATGTTTAGACAAAAAAAATCTGGATGCAGGAATGTTGAAGATAAAAAAAGAATCTGGACTTTGAAGACAAAATAATCTGGACGGAGAAATGTTCAAGAGAAAAAACCCGCGCGGCCATGGATTCGAACATCAGATGCACTCCCATTACACCAAGTATTTGTGTGTGGTAATTGATGGTAACAACTTTCATTTATATATGATCAGTTCGTATATGTTGTTGTGAAGTCACCAGCCGCCATCGCCAGGTCACCCGGCCGCGCCAAGCCACGTCATCCGGCCATGCCCTCGTTTGTGGCAATCTTTGTTATTTAGTTTTAGTTAACCGTCTGTCACAGTATTTATTAATGGGGCATTGTTATATGCATACACACCGGTCCATGCCGATCGGATGGCTCTGGCTCGGCCCACACCGGCACAGCGACAAGTGGCAGATCTAAAATGGGAAAAAGATGGTGCAAAAAAGCTCAGGCAGCGACAAGTGGCAGATCTAAAATGGAAAAAAGATGGTGCAAACAAAGCTCAGGCAGAAAATTGAACCCACGATTCTATTGCAACAGAAGCTCAGGTCCAGCCACTGCGCTAGTGCTGCGATCGGTGGTAACTGGAGCTAGGAAAGATTGTATAAAATAATCTGCGGATAAAATAAGAAAAAGTGCAGAACATCTGCCTCTGTTTGGAGTCGATCTGACCGCTAGACTGCGGACTTAGGCTGTGTTTGGTTACTATAGATTTATTATAAATCCCGTCACATTGGATATTTAATGTTAATTAGAAATATTAAATATAGATTAATGAGAAAATAAATTTCATAACCTGGTAAGCTTTTTTCGAGATGAATCATGTTTAATTTTTCTAATTGATACGTGATAGGACTTGTTATAAGCACTAAAATGATCCAAAAAAGTGTGGCAGGTCCAGCCACTGCGCTACTGCTGCGATTGGCGGTAACTCGAGTTACGAAAGATTGTATAAAATAATTTGCGGATAAAATAAGAAAAAGTGCAGAACAACTGCCTCTGTTTGGAGTCGATCTGACCGCTAGGTTGCGGACTTAGGCTGTGTTTGGTTACTGTAGATTTATTATAAACCCCGTCATATTGGATATTTAATGCTAATTAGAAGTATTAAATATAGGTTAATGAGAAAATAATTTCATAACCCGTAAGCTTTTTTCGAGATGAATCATGTTTAATTTTTTCTAATTGGTACGTGTTAGGGATAGATCTTCTGGGTACCGTAAGGAAGCTATCCGTGAGGAAAAAGAAGTCTGATTCCTACTAGGATTCCACTGTAATACTATTAGGACTCATACCTTGTAATCCTACTAGGACTCCTACCTTGTAATCCTACTAAGAATCTCGTCCCCTGGGATATATAAAGGAGGGCAGGGATACCTAGATAGGCAGAGAGAACCAACAGAGAACTAACAGAGAGCAGCCAACAGGCAACTCAACACTCAAGCGCAGGGCGCAATATACAACACCCCAAAACAGGACGTAGGGTATTATGCTACTCTAGTGGCCCGAACCTGTCTAAATTTGTGTCTTGTGTCCTTGCGTTCACCTTCAAATTCCAGATCCGGCGATCCCTCACCAAATAATCACCTATCTTAGGGTATCCTTAGGTAGGCCGACGGTAAAAACACCGACAGTTGGCGCCCACCGTGGGGCTCGAACCCACGACCACAAGGTTAAGAGCCTTGCGCTCTACCATGGGGCTGATCGTTGCGATCATTGGGCGAATTTGAAGGACCTCTTCATCAACATCAATCCACTCAAGGTGGCGGATTGGTACTTCGTACATATGCATCGGCGGATCGATTCATCGAGTTCGAGATCGGATCCTTCAGCGAACGGCTACATTGACCTCGACTACTCGGCTCGACTGCACCATGCGCTGCAACGTCAATGCACCGCGGCCGCCGACCTCGATGACCTGGTTCAACTTTAGCTTGTGCCGCAATGTCCGCACGCAGCAGCGACGAGTTCAACTACTTCGACTTCGCGAGGAGGCTTAGCGGCCCGCCAGCGACTACTTCGACTTCGCGAGAAGGCTCGGCAGCCCACCGGCGATCACTTCGACTTCGCGAGGATGATCGGCGGCCCGCCGACGACTACTTCGATTACTCATCTCGACTTGAAACTAGTCGAGGGCGAGCCTCACAGCAACAACTACATCAACTACTCATCTCGACTTGAAAACTAATCGGAATCGACTCCGACTAGTCGAGTTGCATCAACAAACCGTCGCACTCCATCAACGAGCTCCACGGCTTCATCGACATTCGTCCACGAATCAAGCTAAGTGACTTATACATTTTCCGACTTGTTCTTCACAAGATCGGCTACCTTTTTGGGTACGCCTCTTGACGGGCATGAAACCCTCAGGGGCTACACCATGATCGACTACTTATCTGTGTACATCTCTCGACGGGCATTGAAACCCTCCAGAGCTACACTTCACCGACTACTTATTCGTGTACATCTCTCGATGGGCATGAAACCCTCCAGAGCTACACTTCACCGACTACTTATCCGTGTACGACTCTCGATGGGCATTGAAACCCTCCAGAGCTACACTTTGTCGACTACCTTTTGCGCACTGCGCATCCTCTTTGTCGCATGACGACTAGTTTCTGCTCGTTATCTCCTCTTAACGGTCGCTAATCTACTCGAGTAGCAAATGCCTTAATCCGTGAAACCTCGAGTCTCCAGTCATGACCTAAGCGACCCTTCCTATATGAGCAAAGGCAAGAGACCTAAGCGACTTGTACATGCTATGGGCGAAGGCTAAACTGGGATCGGGTGAACATAAAGGGTGGACTACTTGGGAGATTTAAATGGCCTAAAAAAGAGCTCGACACAATAATTTTTACACTGAATAAATTTTGGTGTCTTCACATTATTACTGAGTACTACTCGGTATCTTCGTATTATGCTATATAATATATGCATTGTCTTTATTCAGATCAAGCTTCGGCAACAACCCTCCAGGCAGCACGGCGTGCCATCACAGTTCTACTAGTTCCCAGGCTCGGGGGCTGGGCGATGCACACTACTCGACATGGCTCCTTCGGCTCTCCAGGCTCGTAAGCTCAGGGGCTGGACACTGCAAAACTACTCGAAGACGACTCATATGAAGACTGAGAGTGCAGAAGGAACACTAAGTCACCGCACGGTTAAATAAACCAGCAGGAGGCTCAATTTCACTATGCAGAAGGCGAAGAGTTTTCTCAGGATTTCAGAGTAACACCAATGCCACGATTCTTGGATCCTTTTTCCGAACCTAAGGGTTTTGGATTCAAGGCTCGGGGGCTGCAGGATACGTATCATTGACTACTTATTTTTCGAATATATTCGAAGAGTAAGTAAGGAAGATTCAAGACTAATGTGACCCTCAGTCTGATTCTTCGATTCAACCTAAGGCTCGGGGGCTACTCCATATGGAGTGCGATTTTCCATCGCACCCCATACAAAAGAAGACTTGAAGCTATTCGGGGCATGAGCACCTCATAGCCTCGATGCAACCAAGGAAGTACTTGAAGAAGACCTTCAAGATGGAGTTTCAGAAGAAGCCGAAGACTACTTCAGAAGTAGTTGAAATGCCTGCAGTACTCGGCTATGAATAGCTCGGGGGCTTGTTACAGATAGATCCCTGTGTACCGCAAGGAAGCTACCCGTGAGGAAAAAGAAGTCTGATTCCTACTAGCATTCCACTGTAATCCTATTAGGACTCATACTTTGTAATCCTACTAGGAACCCCGTCCCCTAGGATATATAAAGGAGGGCAGGGATATCTAGATAGTCAGAGAGAACCAACAGAGAACCAACAGCGAGCAGCCAATAGGCAACTCAACACCTAAGCGCAAGGCGCAATATACAACACCCCAAAATAGGACGTAGGGTATTACGCTACTCTAGTGGCCCGAACCTGTCTAAATTTGTGTCTTGTGTCCTTGCGTTCACCTTCAAGTTTCAGATCCAGCGATCCCTCACCAAATAATCACCTATCTTAAGGTATCCCTAGGTAGGCCGACGGTAAAAATACCGACAGTACGTGATTCTAATTGGTACGTGACAGGACTTATTATAAGCACACTAAAATGATTCTATTTGGTACGTGACACAGGACTTATATGTTTAGTCTAATTGGTACGTGTGGCACATGGAATTGAACCTTGCACCTGCGGGTTAGAAGAGAATCCAGCTACCACCAGACCACCTACTCTTTTGCGCTAAGCTTTGTTATTTAACCTTACTCAAGAACTTCGAATCAGCGAACGATTTATATAGCTTATTTTCTTCCAACTAATTACAAAATAGATAATTATTTTTTGTATAATAATTCCTAATGTAAATTTCATATTTTCTAATACTAAGGTAAACACAAGGTTATGTCCAAATTTGAGCAGCATACGAGTTTGAAAATGTTCCGAGATATCAAAACTGAAATGTTTGAGTTGAAATATATGAAACTATATAAGAGATGTGTTCTATTTGTGAATAATGTATACTCCACTTTTCGTAAAATCTTATAAAATTTTTATGACAAGATTATACATTCGTAAAATGATTCTATGACAAGTTACAAAATTTCCAGATCAGACTTATATATTATTATCATTATTTCATAATAACATTGCAAGTAGAATTTTGAATTATGACTAGCGAACATTTAAAATTTTCATCAATTTTCAGGATATGAACTATATTAAAACAGAAATATTTAAAATATATTATTGTGGAACTTTTTAAATATTATTTGAGATACATATAGGTCAAATTGTAATTATTTTCAATAAACCTGCAGAAATTTATTTAAACTATTAAAAATAGTAAATGATTCAGAAAATTCATGGAACTTCTACATTACAACTTATATAATGTCTGTTACATGGAAAAAATGTATTTGTATATTAAAGTAATTTACTTTCAAATTACTTCACTATGGTACCTTACTTTCTAATTGAGAAATAAAAAAATAATTTTTTTGCACCACAACTTTCAATGTAAATCCACAAAAGCTAATACGAGGGTAAAGGTAAGTCTATGTCAAAATTTCAAGTGCATATGAGTAAGAAAAGATTTTAAGGTGTGTAAACTTTAAAGTTGGACTTAAGTTGTATCAAACAATGTGAGAGGTCTATCCATTTTATGAACAATATATACTTTAATTTTTGTAAAATCTTATGAAACTTTTATGTAAAGTTCATACATCCATAAAGTAATTTTATGACAATTTACAGAATTTCGTTGAAGTTTTAGTTATTATTATCATTATTTTATAACAAGATTGCAAGTAGGAGTTTGAATTATACGTAGCAAATATTTAAAATTTTCATCTATTTTCAGAATACGAGCTATAATATAATATATACTTAAAAATTGTTATCGCCATAATTTGACTGGGCCAAGGGATGGGCCGAAAGCAACATGGGCTGAAAGAAATCATCGTAATGGTCTGCCAATCGGCCTCTGTGCGAACGTGTCAAGGGCCAGGGTGGCCGTGTATCTAAGGATAGTTTAAAAATAGTAAGTTAAAGATTGTGTTGTAATCAGTTAGGGTTAGTTAGAAAAGATCAAGTCTCCGGACTATAAATATGTATCGTGAGATTCAATAAAGGAAGAATCAATCATTGACAACAAACTCTCGGCGCATCGCCACCCCTTCCTCAAGGGCTTTTTCCAGGTAATCTTCATGCTGCTCCGATCATGTTCCACATGGTCGGAGCAGTGTTGCTTTTATCTGTTTATCATTGTGTTTCTCGTACTGAAGCATTTTTGATGGCGAGCAACACTAGTTATCTTAAACGATTATGATGCTGCATTGGTTTTGAATAGTAAATCCATGTTTTGCTTGTTGCTCGTAATCGTTTAGCTGCTCTTGTACGCGATCTCGGGTGCAAGGGCAGCGCCTTGTTCTATTATCGCTTAGTAGATCTAATCTATTATGGTAGTTCTTTGTGTTACAAGGAACTGGTTTAATATCTGTATAATTAGGCCTTTCAAACGGGTTGAATGTTCCGGCTGCATGTTTGGTGCCTCATGGTAACCTGACGAGGGATTGTTCCGGGAATTGACTTGTTAAGTTGGTTTTTAGGCCTCTTTTCGGGTTAGCATGTTGTTATCTTTCATGTTTGTTAGGCTTAACCACGCATAGGATGTTCCGGTCATATAGTGAAAGCTCTTACCATCGCAGATTGGATTGGCTTGGCAATTACAGAACATGCTTTTATTCTCCTATCGGATTTATATTAAGTGTTCATACGTTTAGTAGATCCGATCTATTAAATGTAGCAACCGGCTTCTTTCAGCCAATTCTGAAAGGCACCTGAAGGTCCAATCTAGTACAATGATTCCATCAGCTTCTTTGGCTAATCTGGGGGTCGTTGTCAGAGCCAATCATGGCTCGGACTAATGTTTAATTTGGCTGTGTACGCAGGAAAATAGCTAACGAACGGTTTCTACACCTTCCTGATCAGGTATAGGTCAGGTGGCACGCCTAGCACTTCACCAAGCCAGGGCGTGTGCCGGACTTCTGGACCGTTGACCGAGGGACCGGGGCCCACCAGCAGTCCCGGAAGCCTCCCGGCTCCTCGTGTTGCCTGTCGCTGCTCGCCGGTGGGTTTTGATCGACAACACATTCTGGCACGCCCGGTGGGACCACATCAACTACTTCATCGACTTCACTGATTACATCGACTACTGTGTCGACTACATCGACTACTTCAGTGACTACTTCGACTACATCGACTGCAATCGGCTAGATCATCTTCTTTGGCTTCATCGACTTCCATTGTCAAGATGCCGAGCTTGAACCCGATTACTTATGAAGAGTTATCTGAAGAGCATAAGCAGAGGTATGATGAAATAAAAGCTGCTTTTGAGGCCAATCTCCTCAGCTCATTTGAGAGAACCCGTCACCACGGCATCAGGTGGAAGGGGTTTTCATCTGAAGGGGCACTCGACGAAGTGGATCTGTCTACCCCTACGGAAGAACGTACGCGGGCTCTCCGTCAAGAGGTCAATTACATGGTGGCTCACTCATTACATCAGTATTCTGAGAGTCTGGTGAACACTCTCGAGCGTGTCGCGGTGCGCGTGGTACAAGAAATTGTGAAATACCAGTACTCTCCAACAGGACCTGCTTTAGGGAGTCACAAAGGGGAATTGCCTTCTCAATCCAGACCACCAGTGCCGTATGCATTCGCAGCCCCAGAGCAACATAATTCTCCAGCTTATGTCATATACAAGGTGGGAGGTGACCCTGCTGATCACCAATTCTTCAGTGAACCACCCAAGGAGGTACCACATGGATATGTTTGTACGTATATACCAGATGGTGGTAACCCGGCGCAACCCACGCATAGAGCAACTGGAGGAACATCTGCAGTCGATGCCGACAAACAGGCATGGCTGGCTACCTACGTAACAGGGCCGAGCCATGAAGTTACGCACTCGGCCCCAGGAGTTCATACGGTGGATCAAATTAGTGCCATTTTGAGAGATCAATTTGGCATTCTCCCAAGAAGGTGAGCGATCGGCTACACCAAGCCGTATCCAAGTGACTACGACTTGATTCCTCTGCCGCCCAAGTATCGGCTACCTGAATTCACCAAATTCAGTGGAGCAGAAGGATCTATGTAAGCCATATCTAGCGCAATTGGGGATGATTTCGGTGGCGGATCCATTGCGAGTAAGGTTCTTCTCGCAGTCTCTCACAGGACCAGCTTTTGGATGGTACACGTCATTGGGCCCTGATTCTATCCGCACCTGGAAGCAGCTAGAAGAACAATTCCATGTAAAATATCGTTCAGAAGCTACAGAAGCTGGGATTGCTGATTTGGCACAGGTCCGCCAGAAGCAAGGAGAAACAGTGGCGGATTATATCCAGCGTTTCAGGAAAGTCAAGAATCGATGCTACTCGATTCAAATTTCAGAGAAGGAGGCAGTCAAATTAGCGACTTTGGGATTGGTAAAACCGACCAGAGATCTAGTTTTCCAGCTAGAGTTCAACTCTTTGGCTCATCTGGTGCAGAAAATGACAATATATGAGCAACGTCACCCAGAATTGTACCAAGACAAGTTCAAACGTCAAGTAATAATGGTTGACGCTGAAGATTCTGAAGACTCCGAGGATGACCCGGAGATTGCAGTTGTAGAGTGGGCACGGGGGGCAAAGCCTGTGCCCTGCAAGTGGGTGAAACAACAGGGCCCTCTAAAAGGCTTTGATTTTGATGTAAGTAAAGTCGAGCAGATATTCGACTTGCTTTTGAAGGAAAAGCAGCTGAAGTTCCCTGAAGGTTTCAAGATCCCAACAGCCCAGGAGCTCCAGGGGAGGTCATAATGTAAGTGGTATAACTCTTTCACCCATGGCACCAATGACTGCAAGGAGCTCCGACGACAGATACAATTGGCCATTGAACAAGGCCGATTAATTTTAGGACAGTATGCCATGAAGGTCAATACTCAACCGTTCCCAAATGTAAATATGGTGGAAGGGTACGACCGATCAACGCGTCGTCAGCTGGATTTCACGTTCGGTATCAACATGGCAGGGCATGCATCACGTCAGCATACGAGGCAAGAGGCCAATTCCCGCGATCGGCCCCAAAAAGAAGAAAGAGGCTACATCACCGAAGAACAGGTCAGGCATGTCAGAAATCAACGGCCAGTTTCTTCTCATCTCCTGAGGAAATACCAGTATCAGTATCAACAGCATCTCCAACACGAGACTGAAGAAGAAGAGTATGAGCGACGCACTGGGAAACTGAAAGGCCCTTGTTTGGTTTTGGTAATTGAGTGACAACTTAGGTGGACTAATAAGTGTTTATGTTGAGATACACAGGAGATTAGTCCACACAAAGATACTAGTATGAGCAACATGTGCCATGGAGGAGAAATGGCTAAGGGTTGATGCTATGCTCATATAGTGTGATCGAGGAGCTCATTGCATATGAGACATAACATGGAGTTATGTGACCAAAATGGAGAAGATCAAGACAAGGCTTGGCTTGATGGACCGGTTGCAATGGAGAAGGGCAAGTCAAGGCTTTGAAGCGAGGGACCGCGAGGCGGTGAAGCTTGGGCAAGATTTAGCGCCGATGGACCGAGGCAACGGTGAAGAGCGAGCAAGGTCAAGATCGATGGACCAAAGAGGTCATGTGATGATATGGAGTGGATCATATCATTCAAGAAAGATCAAGCCAAGTGTTGACTTATGAAGATGATCAAAAGGCTTGATGGAATTTGGTGCTTGTGTGGCATCAACATTTGGGAAAATGAAATGAAATACGCAAGGCAAGGGTATGACTTGTAGGGCATTTCATTTCACCGGTCAAAGGTTGTGTAGAGAAGTGCATGACCAGATTTAGGATAGATGGCCGTACTATCAAGAGGGGCAAACTTGTTTGCATATCGGTCATCTAGTGCCACTTGAGCGATCTAACATTGTGATGTTGCTAGGATCGAGTGGCGTGGTGAGATCAAGTGAAAATCCTTTGAAAATGATTGTGAAATGCTAACACATATGCACATGGTGTTGTTCACGTGGTGGTGTTGGTACATTTGCAAAGGAGAAAGAGTTGGAGTTGATGTTGATCAACTTTGGGAAGCAAGAAAGGTTTTTCGGTTTTCTTCGGAAATTAGGTTGTCTCTTGGAGTAGAATACTGCTTTGATCCATTGTGTTTTGGACCAAGTATTCAGTTGGGTTGTGTAGCCCTCTGAATTAGCTTTCCATAGAGTCCAAGATCACCTAATTTGGACATCGGAGCTAAGAGTTATGGCCATTTTACCGAGGTACATTTCTGCTGGAAATAGACCTGCGGACGGTCCGCCTATGGGGGGCGGACGGTCCGCTGTTATCCCGGATGAGCTCTAACAGAGCCGTTTTTAGCTCTGTTGGTGGTCCAAAATAAACTGCGGACCATCCGGTCCTTGGGGGCGGACGGTCCGCCTCCTACTGAAAATTCTGGGATAGAAACACTACAGTTTCTGTGTGTGCTCACTTTTTAAACTGCGGACAGTCCACCCATGGGGAGCGGACAGTCCACCGGTCACTTCCAGATTTAGTCAGAGACATTTGCAAATCGGTTGGTTCGAAGTTTTGAACCGCGGACAGTCCGCCCCAGGGGCACGGACAGTCCGCCCGGGGCTCTAACGGTCGACTCTGACACATAATAATTGCAGTTCTAGCCGTTGGTTTTGAATGGCGGACAGTCCGGTTTCTGTGAGGTGGACAGTCCGCGAAATCTCTATTTTCACGGGATTTGAGTGTAACGGGTAGTTTGGGGCCTCCCTCTATAAATAGAGAGTGTGGCCTGCCATTTGAGGGTGCTGAGCACCTTGGGGACTTGGTGTCCATGTGTGAGAGTGCTTAAGAGCCCTCTACTCACTCTAACTTGATAGTGATCATCCGATTGAGTGAGAGAGCGATTCTGGTGCGATTGCTTTGAGAGATTGCATTAAGTGGCACTAGGTGATCGTGTTGCAAGCCGGTGTGCTTGTTACTCTTGGAGGTTGCCACCTCCTAGACGGCTTGGTGGGAAGAGGCTCCGTTGAAGCCCGCAAGAAGATTGTGTGGTGCTCCGGAGAAGAGATTGTGAGGGGTATTGTGCTCACCCCGCGGGAGCCACGAAGAGCAACTCTAGTTGAGCGAGACGTGAAGAGCAACAAGTGGTTCATCCGGATCATGTGCTAGAGCTCGGTGTGAGCACTCCACGTGGGAGAGTGTGACTTGGGAGTCACCACTAGCAAGAGGATCGGCGGCAACCTTGGAGCTTGTCTCAACGGGGATTAGCTTGGTGGCAACCAAGTGAACCTCGGGATAAAAATCACCGTGTCAATCTTGTCTACTCTTCTCGGGGGTTTGCATTCTCCAAATCACAAGCCTTGTATTTACATTCATATATATCTTGTGCTTGTGTAGTTGCTCTCTAGTGTTTAGTTAGTTTGTGTAGCTTGCTAATCATCTTCTTGCTTGTGTAGCTAGAAGTAGAGATCATAGTGTAACTAGTTAGCTTGTGTAGTTTAATTAGTTGCTCTTGCTTAGATTGTGTAGCTAAGCAAGTTGAGCTCTTGAGTTTGTATTGTGTATCCTTATTCTTGAGCATCTAGTGAGCTTAGGTTTGGCTTTGTGCTTTTGCCCATTAGAATTGTTAGGAGAGCTCTTACTAGCTTGGCACTCCATTTGCTTTGTGTAGGATCTTTTTGGAAGTGCCTTAGAGTCATAGTTAGAGGGGTGAAGTCTTGGCTAAGCGAATAGTTTCAATTCCGCATAAGTTTCGGTTAGCTGGCGCAATTAGTTTTAGAAAGGACTATTCACCCCTCCTCTAGTCCGCCATCTCGATCCTACAGAAACGCCTCAGGAAGCGAGAGGATACATGAGATCATTGGCATTGCCCGTTCTTCAAATATTGTTGGGATTCCGGTATGAAAACACTACCTACCCTTGAGGATTGTCCAGAATGCAATTCTCAGAAGCAAGATATAATAAGCGCCTCGGTTTTTCAGCGTTTGGGACCAGGGCAACCTCACCATGAACAAAACAAGCTGACACATACAGCGGGAGATTCAGAAGGTGAGGAGGACAAGTATCACCGACCATACTGGTGTCCTGATGGGCTCAACCGGTCCCAGAAGCGGAGGGTACAGCGGCTGCGCAGCCTGGAAGAAGCCGAGGCCCAATACTTAGAGACATTAAGGAAGGCGTGGCCAGATTTGGCGGAAAAGGTTCACAACCCTCAAAAAGCAGAGAGTTCTTCCAAGAAGGTATGGCGACCCAAGAAGTCGAAAGCCGATGTGAAGACATCGGCTGATGCACACATGGTGTTCGTTCGTCCTGCAGAGTTTCATGCACCAAGACATGAGGAGGTGCCAGTGGCTCAACTTGACTTGGGGCCATGACCAGTCATTTTCGAGAAGCCCCGAGAAAAGAATTACAGGCACCTGAAGGCGTTATATCTCAAGGGGTATATAAACGGCCAGCCTGTCAGCAGGATGCTAGTCGATACAGGAGCAGCGGTTAATATAATGCCGTATTCAGTGCTGTGCAAGTTGGGGCATTCTGTTGGGGACTTGATCAAAACCAATATCACGCTAAGTGACTTCAACGGACAAACTTCAGAGGCACAAGGAGTCCTCAGCGTGGATTTGACGGTAGGAGGTAAAACCGTCCCTACGTCATTTTTTGTGGTCAACAGCAAGGGATCATACACCATTCTGCTTGGGAGAGATTGGATCCATGCCAATTGTTGTATCCCATCCACAATGCACCAGTGTCTGATTCAATGGGACGGAAATGAAGTAGAAGTGGTCCACGTGGATGACTCTGTTGAAGTTTCACATGCTGCCATGAGTGTCTGGGACACAGAGGACCAGGAACCGATCTCAGGGATCAGCTTGGAGGGCTGCGACCCCGTGGAAGCTACAAAAAATGGGGTGAGGCTGGTCTTATCCACTGGCCTTACGGAGTAGATTGGAAAGTAACTGGAAAGGCCGATCCCTGCGATCGGCCTCCAAGAAATAAAATCGAGTTGTTTTTGTTGTCCCTGTTATATTGTTATAATGATCGCAAAGAGGCCTGCTCGAGCAGCCGGCCATGTGATTGTAAGAAAATATGTATTAATGCAACGAACAAGTCGGCCGATCCCTGCGATCGGCCAAATCATTCTGCTTCATATTCTTTGTTTATTTGCAGTATCGACTTGATGGATGAAGGGAAGCTAGGATACGGGTTTACATCTGCTAACGAGCTGGAAGAAGTCGATATTGGTCCTGGGGATAAGCCACGGCCAACATTTATCAGCAAGCAGTCAAAGGGCAGGCACTGGCTGACCTCGTTGCAGAAAGGACTAGCTCAGACATATCGGCGCTTTCCATCCGCGCATGGGCAATGTTTTTTGATGGGTCGGTCTGTGGAGATCGTTCTGGCATAGGTATCTTGCTCGTCTCGCCTCGGGGGGCAACATATTCCTTTTCAATCAGATTGCCAACACCTTGTACCAATAATATAGCCGAGTATGAAGCAGTGCACAAAGGTATGGAGTTACTTCTTGAAGCTGGAGCAGAAGCAGTAGAAGTTTTTGGGGATTCAAAGCTGGTCATCTCTCAGCTCATGGAGACATACCGATGTGAGAGCGAGTTGTTGTTTCCCTTGTGGAGACAATGCCGGGAGCTAATGACCCAGTTCAGATATATAAACTTCTACTGGATACCAAGGGTGCAAAATTCTGAGGCCAATGATCTTGCCCGGATGGCTTCCGGTTACAAGGACACGGCGGATGGAGCTAATTTTCCAATAAACCTACTGGATCAGGGGGATTGGAGAGCCAATATCTTCAATTACTTGAAGGATCCGGCTCGGGGGGCACCTAAGAAGATACGCTACAGAGCCATGAAGTACGTCCTGATAGGGCACGACTTGTTCTACAGGACTCTGGAAGGATTACTGCTTAAGTGCTTAGGGCCGATTGAATCCAATCGGTTTCTACATGAAGTCCATGAAGGAACGTGTGGTACTCATCAATCAGCCCACAAGATGAAGTGGTTGATCAGGCGCTCGGGATATTATTGGACTGATATGCTGGAAGATTGCTTCAAGTATTATAAAGGATGCCAGGCCTGTCAGAGGTTTGGAAAAATACAAATAGTACCAGCATCAGCAATGAACCCTATCATCAAACCTTGGCCATTCAGGGGCTGGGGCATGGACATGATCGGTAAGATTAATCCTCCATCGAGTAAGGGCCATCAATTTATTTTGGCCATCACAGATTATTTTACCAAATGGGTAGAGGCTGTTCCTATGAAGTCAGTAACATCGAGGGACGTCATCAATTTCGTCAAAGAACACGTTATTCATAGGTTTGGGATTCCTCAGATCATTACAACGGATGGAGGGTCGGTGTTTATATCTGATGAATTCAAAAAGTTCGCTGCCGACATGGGGATTAAATTGATCAGGTCGTCTCCATACTATGCCCAAGCAAATGGACAAGCCGAAGCGTCCAATCAGAGCTTGATCAAGCTGATCAAAAGGAAGATTGATGAATATCCACGGCGTTGGCATGAAGTATTATCGGAAGCGTTATGGGCTTATCGCATTTCATGCCATGGTGCAATAAAAACTTCACCATATCATTTAGTATATGGGCAGGAGGCCATATTGCCATGGGAAATTACGGCCGATTCAAGATGGATCGAGTTTCAGAATGAGTTAACTGCTGAAGAATATGCAGCACTAATGAGCGACAATGTGGAAGACATTACAGAACTTAGGCTTTGGTCGCTGGAAAAGATCAAAGAAAATAAGGCCAAGGTAGCCCGCGCGTACAACAAGAAGGTTAAACCGAAGGAATTTCAAGTTGGGGATTTAGAGTGGAAAGCGGTGCTACCATTGGGGACTAAGGATGCGGCATATGGTAAATGTTCTCCGAATTGGCATGGGCCTTATAGAGTTGATCAAGCTCTGCCAGGGAATGCATACATGCTCGAAGAATTGGATGGCATGAAATTTCCGGTGGCTGTCAATGGTCAGCATCTCAAGAAATATTTCCCGAGCATGTGGGAAGATGAGTAATGAAGCCAATGTAAGGCATCAGGCTGTGGATTAACCCAATTAGGGTATTTATGAGGGAAGCCGATGTGATACATCGGGCTACAAGTGGATATAGTCGAGTACTTTGTGACACCTCAAGTTTGCCTAATCGGTATCTCGTGGTATACTAGACTGCAGGTTAGCATCTATCGAGTACTTTGGAAGCCGGTGCAGTACATCAGGCTGTAAGATGGGATGAGATAAGCAAGTCAGATCCGTAAAGAAAGAAGCAGCGCCAGTCTGTGCATAGGGCTGAAGTTTGAACAGCCGATGTTAAACCATCGACTTTAGGAGCAATAATCGGGCCTTGCAAATCCTAGGTCTCGATAGAAGCAGAGAGGATGATTGCAGATGTCTCTTGATCTTAAAAGAACAGGTTCGACTTCTTTGCAGGATCTTCGGGGTTCTCATATTTTTTGGCCTGATTGGGGATCGAGATTTAACAGCTGGCAAAGAAGTCGACTGCGGAGTACTCTTGTTATTAACAAGATCATTTGAAGGGTACTCGAGTTCTTGGGATTTCCTTATCCAGAATAAAGAAAGTTTGAGATTGGATATAGCAATTCAAGAAAAGAGGCCGATGCGATGCCATCGGACTTTAAAAAAATGGATTTCTAGACACTGGATCACTGAAACAAAAGGATTCATTTACAAGAAATTATGGCAAAAGAAGCCGATCTACCGGCTATGCGCACGATGGAGGAAGACCCTATGAACTACCACCAGTAAGTCCCTAAGATCTTGCGGCGTTTGTACGGGGGGACGCACTGGTGTCATCACCACTGCTGCCATCATTGCTGCCGGTGCTGTTGCCGTCGCCGCCATCATCGCTGGCATCCCCGGTGTCTTCTGAAGTCGACGATCTGCCACGCAAGAATCCTCCTGCTACTGAGTCGTCGTCGGTGGAAGTCTCCTTGGCATCTTCTTCTGAGAAAGAGAGGAGGTCATCATCCTAGGAATCTTCATCGTCGTCTTCGTCCAGGTTCCCATGAAGGAGAATCTGGAGGTCTTCATCGTCGGTCAAGGGCTCATCATCCTCTGATCAAGTGTTGTAGTCCCACTCCTCTGCGTCCCAATACAGAGGAGCATGAGCTTCATACGAAGCTATTGGATTGAACTCCGGTGTCGCCTCTCTGGAGGTGTTGGAGTCAGGAGAAGTGATGGAGATTATGGAAGAAGACGAAGGCGAATTGGAGGAAACAGAGGAAAGAGAAACCATTGTCAAGGGATGCAGAGTGTGCTGATGCGACTAATGCACGGGGGAAGAAGATGGGTAGAAACAAATCCGCCGATAACAGTTTATAAAGGCAGAGATGGAAGGTGAAGTGGTGTTATCGCGATTCCTGAGGAAGAAGTTGAAAGGTCGCGTCCGACAGCATTGGAAGGCGGCGCGCGCGTATAGGCCTTGGAAGTCGAAGGGCCGCATCTAATGGCATGGAAGCGGTATGAGCATGCACAAGTCCAAGAAGTCGAGGAGGCAATGGTTTCAGAATTATCATTGCCAAAACTAGGGGGGCATGTGTTATCGCCATAATTTGACTGGGCCAAGGGATGGGCCGAAAGCAACATGGGCTGAAAGAAATCATCGTAATGGTCTGCCAATCGGCCTCTGTGCGAACGTGTCAAGGGTCAGGGTGGCCGTGTATCTAAGGATAGTTTAAAAATAGTAAGTTAAAGATTGTGTTGTAATCAGCTAGGGTTAGTTAGAAAAGATCAAGTCTCCGGACTATAAATATGTATCGTGAGATTCAATAAAGGAAGAATCAATCATTGACAACAAACTCTCGGCGCTTCGCCACCCCTTCCTCAAGGGCTTTTCCAGGTAATCGTCATGCTGCTCCGATCATGTTCCACATGGTCGGAGCAGTGTTGCTTTTATCTGTTTATCATTGTGTTTCTCGTACTGAAGCGTTTTTTGATGGCGAGCAACACTAGTTATCTTAAACGATTATAACGCTGTATTGGTTTTGAATAGTAAATCCATGTTTTGCTTGCTGCTCGTAATCGTTTAGCTCCTCTTGTACGCGATCTCGGGTGCAAGGGCAGCGCCTTGTTCTGTTATCGTTTAGTAGATCTAATCTGTTATGGTAGTTCTTTGTGTTACAAGGAATTGGTTTAATATCTGTATGATTAGGCCCTTCAAACGGGTTGAATGTTCCGGCTGCATGTTTGGTGCCTCATGGTAACCTCACAAGGGATTGTTCCGGGAATTGACTTGTTAAGTTGGTTTTTAAGCCTCTTTTTGGGTTAGCATGTTGTTATCTTTCATGTTCGTTAGGCTTAACCATGCATAGGATGTTCCGGTCATATAGTGAGAGCTCTTACCGTTGCAGATTGGATTGGCTTGGCAATTACAGAACATGCTTTTATTCTCCTATCGGATTCATATTAAGTGTTCATACGTTTAGTAGATCCGATCTATTAAATGTAGCAATCGGCTTCTTTCAGCCGATTCTGAAAGGCACCTGAAGGTCCAATCTAGTACAATGATTCCATCGGCTTCTTTGGCTGATCTGGGTCGTTGTCAGAGCCGATCACGGCTCGGACTAATGTTTAATTCGGCTGTGTACGTAGGAAAATAGCTGACGAATGGTTTCTACACCTTCCTGATCAGGTATAGGTCAGGTGGCACGCCTAGCACTTCACCAAGCCAGGGCGTGTGCCGGACTTCTAGGCCGTTGACCGAGGGACCGGGGCCCACCAGCAGTCCCGGAAGCCTCCCGGCTCCTCGTGTTGCCTGTCGCTGCTCGCCGGTGGGTTTTGACCGACAACAAAAATATATTTTAAATTTTTTTAAGTATTATTTGAGATACATTACTGTCGGTGTTTTACTGGCTGCCCACCGAAGGGTATACCCAAGGTGGAAAATTTAGGTGAGGAGACACCGAGATCAGGAACTTGAAGGTGCAAGGAACACAAGATTTAGACAGGTTCGGGCTGCGCGGTGCGTAATACCTACATCCTGTATGGTGGTTTGTATTCCCTTGGGTGTTGATGTTATGTTTTGAATGGGTCCCTGCCCCCCTTATATATCCAGGAGGTCAGGGTTACATGGATCTAGTCAATACTAGCCAAAGAATCATACCCGGATATAATTCGGGTAGTTTCCTTCTGTACCGACTAGCTTTATCTCCTACTCAAACGAGTAGAAAACAACGTAAATAAGAGATAAGACGGGCTTTATCTCTTAACCCTATTTAAACTACGTTATGTACACAGCCCCGTAGCCTCGGGTATGATAAGCCCCCGAGCTCTTCGTAGCTGAGTACTGCAGGCTTCTCGAGTACCCTCGAAGCAGTCTTCGGCTTCTCTTGAAGCTCTATCTTGAAGTTCTTCTTCGAGTACTTTCTTGGCTGCATCGAAGCTATGAGGTGCTATGCCCCGAATTACTTCTTTAGTATGGTGTGCGATTGAAAAATCGCACTCCATATGGAGTAGCCCCCGAGCCTCAGGTTGAATCGGAGAATCAAACTGAGGGTTGCATTAATCTTGAATCTTCCTTACTTACTTTTCAAATAAATTCAAAAAAATAAGTAGTCGATGCCACATATCCTGCAGCCCCCGAGCCTTGAGTCCAAATCTCTCAGGTTTGGAAATAAGGATCCCAAAGTCGTGGCATGCAGTGAAATAATGTCCCCATGAAAAATAACTGGTGTGATGGTACAAATCATGGAAGTTAGATCTGGAATTCGAAAAACCCCTTTTTTCAGGACAATTAACCCTAAAAAATGATTAAACAAATATTTTATCTAAACAATCCACCAAATGACCCCTCAGCTTCCGAATATTCCCTGAAATGACTCTTCAACTTCGAAACAGTAAAACTGTATCCAGCCGCTGATTATTTAACCCCACGGTAACACCAAGTAAAAACTGTGCTTCCAATCTGCAATCCACCAAGAACTTTCCAAATCCCTCAAATAGAGCCGCATTCTGCCCTCTCCCTCTTGGAGAGCCCCAATCCAACCAAATCTTCCCACCCCTTTCCCTGCAGCCCCCGAGCAACTCGTGGCGAGCAGATCTGGAAATTGCGCCCAAGAGATCTGAGAAGGATGGGAAGAAGAAGGAGGCGCAGCCGCCAGCCAGGGAGTGGACTCACAGTAAGTTCTCCATCAACGATCTCAATAAACTTGTTTCCGAGGGATTGCTCCAAGACAAGAGTCTTGTCAACTGGCGTCCCTCTTTTCGCGAACCTTTCCCCATGGAAAATATAGATGAAATCGTCATATTTTACCATTTTGCCAAACGGGGTCTGGCCCTCCCCTCTTGCTCTTTTTTCCGTGGGCTTCTTTATTTCTACGGGCTTGAACTCCATCAACTCAAGCTGAATTCTATTTGCCATATCGCAATCTACATCCATTTCTGTGAAGCCTTCCTCGGAATCAAATGCCATTGGGATCTTTTCCGCTTCCTTTTTCGGGTAAAACCACAACCCACATCCAAAAATCTATCCATTGTAGGAGGCGCCGGCATCCAGCTTAGACAGCAAGCTGGCGATAGGTACCTCTCCTGTAAATTCCCCTCCAACATTCCTGGATGGAAGAACCACTAGTTCTACATCGGAAAACATGCTCCTGAAAAATTCCTGAAAAATTCCTGAAAAATTCGGCAAACCACCAGTCGCGAGGCCAGAGTGGAACACCGAGCTCCCCAGAGTAGACCTGGACCAAGTTGATGAGTTGCTAGCCATCATAGCAGCTCACAAAGAAATAGGGGTGACCGGAGCATCCGTAATGTTCTCTTTCTTCAAGTGCCGGATCCAGCCACCCCAACAACGCCATACCTTAGGCTTTGAGTACATAGGCGCTAAAGATTCCTCTCGGATGTGCGCAGAAGAACTGTCTGATGACGCCGCACTCATCCGGGTCAGGCGAGTGCTGCTGGATGTGGACGCGGTTCCCTACATCCCGCAGCTATTTTCGGCACAAAATCCTCCAAAACCGGTAAGTATTCGACTACTTTGTGTTGAAAACTAGTTCTGTTCTGCCACTGCTAACTGAAAATCTTCTGTAGGGACACACAGAGTTGTACCGGAGCTACCCTCCGCAAACCGACATCCCTCAACCGGAGCACCTTCTCCCCAGTGCCGCAGCTGAAGTGAAGAGAGCTCGAGCAGCCGAGGCACTGCCGGGCAGTGAGATCATGGAAAGCGGGAGCCCCCTAGCAGAAAGGGAGGCCGAAGGGGAGGCGAGAAGGGACAACTCCCCCGGACCATCCGTGGAGTTGACCGAAACTCTGCCTTTGGTCCTGCAGGGTCGTCGAGTTGTGCGCAAATGGAAAGCACAAGTAGTCGAGTCCTCCAGGTATGAATTTCCTGCCTTGTCATATATCGGTATTATTGCACGCTGACATTATCCTTTTGCAGTCCACCTGCTTCTCCTCCCGAGCCCGAACGCCAAGAGGTGGGAATGGATCGATCAGCTTCTGCGACAGGATCGGTTACCATTGCCGTGGCGGGGACCGTGCCACCAGCTGATGTGACCCCACCGCCAGCAACGAGTACCGTGGTTGAGACGCCGGAGGCTCTGAGAGTGAAGAAGGCTATCATGAAGAAGTCTTCGCTGTAAGTATAGATATTTGCTTGCACAATAAACATCCTGTTCATCTCAACTTGTGCAATAACATCACAGCGCTTCCTTAGGTCTGCAAGTGAGATAAGGCGCAAGTCGAAACCTGCCGTAGCTGCCCCAGCCCCTGAGCCACCAGCCTCAGAGGAGCCCACGCCCAAGAAGCCAGCCCCGAGGCGGACACAACGCTACCCGACCTGCCACCCCCCAAGCCCCAACAAGCCGAAGCCAGGGCTGGTGGTGAGGAACAAGTCGAGGCCACTGAAGCCGCTCCTATGGATGGCACAAGTAAGTGACTGACCACCCACGGCTAGCGGCTTAGACCATAGACATTATGTACTGAATGCATCTTGACTTGCAGGTGCCCAACAGCCATCCACTGAAGAAGCCGCAGGGACCTCAAGGAGCCCTGGAGAACTCCTAATGGCCGGACGCGGATACCAGAACATCATCACCACAGATCTGGTGGATGATCCAATGCTGATGGACGACAACATAAAAACCTTCAAGAAGGCCTCCAAAGAGTTGTACGATTTTATCCTGGTAAGACATGATTACTCTTCTGCCAGTATACGTTGCCGAGTTGCTTGTCTTAATCTCCCCCCTTATGCAAAATTGGATCAAGCACTCACAAAAGAAGACTGAAAAGCTGAAAGCGGTCGTGAGTGGCCACCAGGAGCTAGCTGCCAAGGACAAACGCATATCCGAAGAGCTGACGAAGAACATCTATCTTCGGAGAGAACTTGACAAGCTGAAGCAAGAGCGGACTCGAGAGACGTGGCTCCTCAAGAACAATCTGCGCAATCTCGAGGAACAACTCAAGGAACAAAAGAAGGCATACCAAGGCAAGCCCTTACTTCCCTTGAGTACTTCCACTTAACAATTTATCTTAGATTCTGAAAATATCTTCACCGCAGAATATGCTATATCGCCGTACAAATGACGTCGAGAAGCTGCAGAAGGTAATCGCCGACACTGAACAACAGTTCGCCGATTGCCTTCGGCAGATCAAGACACTAGGCGAGGAGAAGGAGCAGCGGCTAAAAGAGGTGGAGGACCTCAGGGGAGCCGCCAAGAAGCTGGTGGACATCGTGGACCTGCAAGAAGATGGCAAAGCAGGCGAGCGGCCCTTGCTGGAGCAACTTCTCGGAGCGCCGCAGAAGGTCGTCAAGTTCATCACCGAAGCTCCGGTCGCGTGTGTTAGCCACGCTCTTTCTTTTGTAAAATCCTTTTGGCCGGAGGCTCGACTAGATGCATTTGCGCAGGGTGTGGCTGCGGAGTGTTCCGAAGAACAATTCAACTGTACCTCCATGAAACCCAACCTGTAGCAAAACAAATAGTAAAAAGTGTACTGCAGGATTGATGTAAAAACAAGTACTCATTTCCTTGTATATATATTCGTATTTGATGTCTCTACTTGCATGTGCCTTTATCGAATTGTCATCCAGATTTAAAGGCTAAGTAGTAGACACTACCCCGGGTGCAGCGACCCTGGAAGTAGTCGTAGGAGCTCCGGGTAGGAACCCATGCAACAAGTTAGATATAATCCGATCGAGCAGGTCTAACCAGTTAGGAAAGAATGCGAGCATCGTCGCGAGACTGCCGTGCTTATGGCAAGAAAAATGAAACTACCCCGAGTGCAACGACTCTAGGCGTAGCCGAAATAGCTCCTCGTGTGAGCCCGTCCAACAAGTTAGGTGTAACCTGAGCGAGCAGGTCTAACCTGTTAGGAAAGAACGCGAGCATCATCGTGTGACTGCCGTGCTTTTGGCAAGAAATCGAAATTACCCTGAGTGCAACGACTCTGGGCGTAGTCGACATAGCTCCTCGTGTGAGCCCGTCCAACAAGTTAGGTGTAACCCGAGCGAGCAGGTCTAACCTGTTAGAAAAGAACGCGAGCATCATCGCATGACTGCCGTGCTTTTGGCAAGAAATCAAAATTACCCCGAGTGCAACGACTCTGGGTGTAGTCGACATAGCTCCTTATGCGAGCCCATCCAACAAGTTAGGCATAAACCAATCGAACGGATCGAACTTGTTGGGAAAAATGCGATCATCGTCGCAAGCGACCATCAAAGGTCACGACGAAAGTCGATTCATATAAAGCATGAATATGGCCGTAGCCTCTGCCAAAACTTATAACATGAAGTCGATAAAACATGAACGTGGCCGGAGCCTTCGTCTGTTAACAAAAAAATTTACATTCCGAATTTTGTGACATGTAGCCTCCAAATTGATTCGGAAGAAAAAGGCCGCCTAGGCATCCGGAGAACAGCTATCCCCGCACGCTTCCTCATGGGTAGAACTTATGCAGGTTTTGAATATTCCAAGAATTCGGGACATCTTGGCCCTCGGGGTATTGTAGTCGATACGACTCCGGTCTTGTAAACTGCTTGACAACAAACGGGCCTTCCCACCTTTAGTTGAGCTTGTGTAAGTCAGACTCGTCTTGGATGCGGCGTAGGACTAGATCACCTATATTGAACGACCGTTCCCTCACATTGTGATCATGATATCGCCGGATCCCCTGCAGGTATTGAGCTGACTGAACAAGAGCGGTGCAGCGAGCCTCTTTGACAGAATCGAGCTCTAACTGCCTTGCTTCATCTGCCTCGCCTTCATTGTACATTTCAACCCTTGGGGATTTCCACATGATGTCGGCCGGCAAGATAGATTCAGAGCCGTAGATGAGGAAGAATGGTGTTTGTCTTGTGGCTTTGGACGGCTGAGTCCGGAGCCCGCAGATAACATGTGGCAACTCGTGTATCCACTTTCCTCCTTTCTTGCTGTTTTCATCATAGAGTCTTTTCTTGAGGCCATCAATTATCATGTCGTTCGCCCTCTCGACTTGACCATTGTCCCTTGGGTGTGCGACAGAGACATATTTAACCTCGATGCACGTATTTTCACAGAACTCCCAGAACTGGTTGGCCGTGAAGTTTGATCCCAGGTCCGTGATGATGGTATTCGGGAAGCGGAAGTGATGCAAGATATCAGAGATGAAATCAACAACTCGATCTGGTGTGAGCTTGGCTATCGGCTTGTACTCGATCCACTGGGTAAACTTATCGATAGCCACAATACATGGGTGAAACCGTCTGGCGCCGTTGTGAAGGGCCTAATCATATCAAGGCTCTAGCAAGCAAACAGCCAGGATGGCGGTATGGTGATGAGACTGTGAGCTGGGATGTGAGATTGCTTGCCAAAGAATTGGCAGTTTTGGCATCTCCGCACAAGATTCTCAGCATCGGACACTGCGGTGGGCCACCAGAAACCAGCTCTGTATGCTTTCCCCACCAGCGTTCGTGAAGCTGCATGGTTGCCGCAAACGCCCTCATGTATTTCCCGCAATATGTCGTAGCCATCTTCTTTCGTGATGCACTTCATGAGGGCACCTGATCGAGCGCCACGCCGGTAAAGCTTGTTGTCAACTAGGACGAACCCCTTACTTCTGCGCATGACACGAGCTGCCCCTGCGCTTCTTGTGTCTATCCCTACTGGTAGTCTGTGATCCCGGATGAAATCGATATAAGCCTCTCTCCAGTCCTCTCCCAGCATCATGACCTCCCGATCAGGCTGTTGAAGGCCCGCATCGGTGGTTACATGAGGTGATGACTTGATGGATGGCTGCTTTAACTCCTGGACGAAGACTCCCGCTAGAACTGTGCACGAGTAGACCCTAACTTGGACAGTATGTCTGCGCCAACATTATGCTCCCGTACCACATGATGAACATCCGGGCCAGAAAATTTATTTTCTAGCTTGCGCACTTCTTGTACATAAGCGTCCATCGTCTCCTTGTTGCAGTCCCACTCTTTGTTGACTTGCTGAACGACTAGAAGTGAATCACCATATATAAGAAGTCGCTTGATGCCTAGTGATATCGCCAAACATAGCCCGTGAAGGAGTGCTTCATACTCGGCTTCATTATTGGATACCTCCCAAAGGATCTGGAGGACATACTTCTATTGTTCACCTCTTGGAGAAATAAATAGAACTCCAGCATCGCTGCCATCGAGCTTAAGAGACCCATCGAAGTACATGGTCCAGTACTCTGGCTTGTCGACTGGAGTTGGAATTTGATTCTCCCTCCACTCAGCCATAAAATCGACTAAAGCTTGAGACTTGATTGCAGTGTGTGGCTTGAAGTCGATAGACAAAGCCCCCAGTTCCACTGCCCACTTTGACATACGCCCCGTGGCATCTTGATTATAGAGAATATCCGCCAACGAAAAATCCGTAATCACAGTGATCTTGTATTCGTCGAAGTAATGGCGCAACTTTCTTGATGTAATCAGAATTGCATATAAAAGTTTCTGAACTGCCGGGTATCGTACGTTGGATTCGGAGAGTACCTCGCTGATGAAGTACACAGGCCTTTGCACCCCAAATGCATGGCCTTCCTCGCTGCACTCGACTATGATAGAACTGCTGACAACATAAGTTGTTGCCGCAATGTAGAGTAGTAGATCTTGTCCCGGCAATGGTGCTGTAAGGACTGGAGGAGACTGAAGGTGATGCTTCAGGTCATGCAAGGTTCGCTCGGCCTCCTCCGTCCACTGGAACTTGTCTTGGCGCTTCAGGAGTTTGAACAAGGGTAGTGCTCTCTCCCCGAGCCGAGATATGAACCTGTTCAGGGCTGCCATACAGCCTGTTAGCTTCTGCACATCTTTGATTGTGGCCGAAGCACCCATATCAGTGATGGCCAAAATCTTCACAGGGTTGGCTTCAATTCCCCAGTTGCTGATGATGAACCCGAGCAATTTCCCTGATGGTACTCCGAAAACGCATTTAGTTGGGTTGAGTTTCCACCAAAACCTGCATAGCCTGCTGAACGTCTCTTCCAAGTCTGTAATTAGGCCGTTGGGATTCCTGGTCTTGATGACCACGTCATCCACGTAGGCCTCAACGTTCCGATGTAGCTGATCGGCAAAGCACATCTGAATCGCGTGTTGATAGGTTGCTTCTGCATTCTTCAACCCGAAAGACATAGTTTTGTAGGCGTACGTCCCAAACGGAGTGATGAACGCAGTTTTGATTTGATCTTCCTCCTTGAGTGCAATCTGGTGATACCCTGAATAACAATCAAGGAAGCAGAGGAGTACACAACCCGCCGTCGAGTCGACGACTTGATCAATGCGCGGTAGCCCGAAGTGATCCCTTGGGCAATCCTTGTTGAGATCGGTGTAGTCAACACACATTCTCCATTCATTATTCTTTTTTCTTTACAAGGATGGGATTAGCTACCCACTCTAGATGAATTACTTCTTTAATGAAGCCAGCCGCGAGAAGTTTAACTATTTCTCGTTTAATTGCTTCACACTTGTTGTGAGCAAATCTTTGAAGGCGTTGCTTCTTGGGCACAGCCTGTGGGTGTACATTCAGACTATGCTCGATCAGTTCCCTGGGCACCCCTGGCATATCTGCTGGTTTCCACGCGAAAATGTCTCGGGTAGCCCGAAGGAAACTGACGAGCGCGAGTTCCTATTTCTCATCTAAGCCCGCGCCGATGACGGCGGCCTTAGATGAGTCACCCTTCTGGAGCTGGATCGACTTGAGGGCCACGTCACCAGTCAACTGGATGCTAGACTTGCTAGCCTTTCTTGGAGGGATCTCCAGCCCAGCTTGGGAGAGCGGTTGCGCGGCCGCGAGTACTTCCCCTGTAGCATCTGGCACACATGTAGTCGAAGCATATTGGATCACCTCCAGGTTGCAATCATATGACTTCTTCAAGTTGCCTCGGAGAGTGAGTACTCCACTTTATCCTGTCATCTTAAGAAGCAGATAAATATAATGCGGCACCGCCATGAATTTGGCGAGTGCCGGACGGCCCAGTATGGCATGATAAGAAGATTCGAAGTTAGCAACTTCGAATTTAATGAACTCGGTGCGGTAGTTCTCCCTCATGCCGAAGGTGACTGGAAGAACCACCATGCCAAGTGGGTGCGCCACATTACCTGGGACAATGCCGTAGAAAGGAGATTTGCTTGGAACCAGCATATCTGTGAAGTCTAGATCCATCTTTCTCAAAGTGCTGGTGAAGATGAGGTTGAGACCACTCCTACCGTCGATGAGCACCTTGGTGAGCCTGACTTCTGCCACCATCGGATCCAGGACCAGGGGGAACTTACCGGGCTCCGAAAAGCTTGTCCACTGATCATCGCGGGAGAATGAGATGGGCACCTCTGACCAGCGGAGTGGTCGTGGTGCCGCCGGCTCGACGGTCATGATCTCCCGAAGAAGCAGTTTTTGTTCCCGCCTGGAACCGAAGTCTCCATCTCCCCCGAAGATGACGTTGACGGTCTTTGAAGCATCCTGGAACTTCATATTGCGCCCTTGGTCCTCTTGGTCATCATCTTCGGGTTCTTTGTCCACTGGCTTCTTGTTCTTCTTGCCACCACCGACATTGCTGAATGTCCTCCGGAGATGGTAGCAATCGATTACCGCGTGATTGGCACCTGGATGCCATGGGCATTTCTTCTGCAGGATTTTCTCGAACTCCTCCTGCGTCGTCGACTTCTTGCCTCGCGAGGAACAATCCACAGCCGCGATGAGATCATCTGGTTTGTGTTTTCGGGATGGACCCGAATAGTCCTGCTGGCTCTTGTTGTTGAAGTTGTCATGAGGACACCTCAGATTACTATCATTGCGCCTCGGGAACCGCTCCCACATCTTCTCTTCCTGCTCGGACCAGTCGTGCATCATGTCATGAAGCCCCGCAACAGTTTTCGGTCTGTTCCGCCCGAAGTCTCTATAGATGCCTGGGTTAGTGATGCCTTTGTAGAAGCAGTCGATGATGTCCTCCTCTAGGATATTCGCAATAATGGTGCAGACATCGAAGAAACAGCATGTATAGGACCGTAAAAGCTCATTACGTTCCTGTTTACATTGGGCAAGATCGTGACGAGTATCTGCACGAGCGATCGCCCCATGGAAGTTGTCGATGAAGACCTTCTTGAACCGCTCTCAGGAGTCGATCGAGTTGTTGATGAGGCTCTCCAACCACGTGAGCGGCGCAGGGTCCAAAGCCATCGGGAAGTAGATGACCTTGGTGATGTTGGAGCCCCCTGCGACTTCAATGGTGGTGGAGTAGCAACGTAGCCATTGCTGAGGAGCTTGCTTGCTATCATACTTGGTGATGCCGATCGGCTTGAAGCCCTCAGGGTACTTGTAACTGCTGAACCGTGCGGAGAAAGCTGGGAAACGGTCGCTGCAGTCAGTACCTTCTGTCTCGACTTCTTCGCGCACTTTACGCCTGGAATCGATCATGGACCGTGCATCGCGGCCTTCATTGATGCGCTGGCGCAGATCTTATGGAGGAGGCCGATGATTGGCCTGTCGCGGGTTACCTCCTGGAGGTAGCTGCTGCCTCCCGCCAGGGGCCTGACTCCCATGAGCGTTATCGTTGTTGCTGCGCTGAGGTCGAGGATGGCCGCCTGCCGTTCGGCTGTGAGCCTGGCTTCGGCTCTCGCCCACGCGCTCCTCCCTGAGGGTAGATGCCGGGTTTTGCTGATCAAGCTGAATCAAGGCCCTCTGCATGTAACGAAGTGCTTGACGCATGTTCGGATCGTTACTGCGCTCGAGTATGGCCGTAACCCTAGCGATGTTGGCCACCGGAGTCCTGAAGCCCCGCTCGCTTATGGCAGCGAATTCGGCGTCAAGCTCGCGATGCATGGATCGCATGTGCTCATTGACCCTCCTTCGGCGAGCTACGCGAGCTCTGTTCTGGGTCCTCCGTGCCTCATGATCGGCGTCATTCTCGTCGCCGGTGTTGGCTGTGGCCTCATCTTTAGATATCGCATAAAATTCAATGATGGGCAAGTTGCCATCATCCTCACCTTCTTCCGTCATCAGCACCTAGCGTGAGATGAGCTCGTCAGAGCTCGCGTCGACTAGCTCGATCGACTCCTCCACTACGGTGGCTAACGGCCTGCCCTTTTGAAAAGGCAAAGGCTCGAGGTGTGCCACAAGTCGGTCTTCGGCCTCGTGTAGATCAGAAAGTTTCATGCCCTTCCAATGTACGAAACGCCCCTCCGGAGTGGAGGTGATCATCAGACCGTTGGCACCAAAACAACCCGAAGCCCCCCGATGAGCGGTGGCTTCGGGCTTTCCGTGTTGGAGTAGAGAGTCCAAGTCCTTCTCCAATGTGGAGAGGACTCGGAGATGTTGGCCTCCTGAAGATCAGTGGCCAAATCACGCAGACCGAGTCGTGATCAGCTACGCGAGTCCTTAGATTGAAACAAGTCCAACCCAAGGAAAGTTGTTGCAGCGCCGGATGAAGTCGCGCCGGAAGCAAACTCCTCCTCGATCCTCGTAGCGGACCCATGAATTGACAAATCGTCAAGATCATGAACGAACTTGTCGAGGTCGCTTTGAGAACCCGCCGCGGGGGTTTTTGGCTTCATGTCGACGAGGAATCAACGAAAACTGCCCGCACCATCTGCGACGCAGACCCACGAACCAAAAACAAATGTTGTACCCTAGGAAGGTACTGACCTGGTGAACCGGAAAGATACCATCGAGTTCGCCGGTGGATCTTCGATGCGCTCCCCTACCTAGCACGCCAGCTGTCGGTGTTTTACTGGCTGCCCACCGAAGGGTATACCCAAGGTGGTAAATTTAGGTGAGGAGACACCAAGATCAGGAACTCGAAGGTGCAAGGAACACAAGATTTAGATAGGTTCGGGCCGCGAGGTGCGTAATACCCTACGTCCTGTATGGTGGTTTTATTCTCTTGGGTATTGATGTTGTGTTTTGAATGGGTCCCTGCCCCCCTATATATTCGAGAGGTCAGGGTTACATGGATCTAGTCAATACTAGCCAAGGAATCGTACCCGGATATAACTCTGGTAGTTTCCTTCTATACCGACTAGCTTTATCTCCTACTCAAACGAGTAGAAAACAATATAAATAAGAGATAAGACGGGCTTTATCTCTTAACCATGTTTAAACTACGTTATGTACAGAGCCCCGTAGCCCCGGATCTGACAATTACTTTCAATAAACTCACATAAATTTATTTAAACCAGTAAGTGAGTTAGAAAATTATTGAAACTTCTACGGTGCCACCTATATGCAGTATTATACATATAAAAAATTAGTTGGTGTACATAAAATAGTTATTTTTATATGTTAATTTATAATGGTGCAATAAAAAAAAGACGCTAAACGGACCGGAAAATTAGATAGAGCCGTTTTCCGCCAGGGCCCTACTTCTCCCGACAGTCCATTCGGATCCAAATTTTGATGATCCGTAGACGCATAAATAGCCAGCCAAATGAAACCCTAGGTCCGCGGCGATTCTCCCGTCTCCTCAGATCCGCCAACACCCTAGCTCCTCCTCTCCCCGTCGTCCTTCTCCAGAGACACCCGGTTGCCCGCTTCCCGTGCCTGCTACTCCGACTCGCAAGCTCCTCCGCGCCCTGCTCCTCGCGGCCCGCCCCCTGCTCCTCAGCCTTCCTGTGCCCGCGCCACGCGCTCTGCTCCTCCGACTCCCAGCCACGCGTGGCGGCCAGCACCAGGCCATGAGGGTCTGGTGCCGCGGCGGCGCCAGGTGAGGGCGGCCGCGCCTTGGGCGAGCTCCGCCTGCAGGCTGGGCGCGGCGCTGGAGGTTGCGTCCTCATCCTCCTCACATCGAGCGGCCGGCCGCATTTCCGCCACCAACGCCGCCCGCTGCTCCTTCTCCAATCCAGCGGCGGGAAGTGATCCAGGGGCTCCAGGCCTGCTGCTTGCGGTGACCCCATTCCTCTGTGTGTGTGTGTGTGTCTCTCTCTCTCTCTCTCTCTCTCTCTCTCTCTCTACACCAATGCCCTGACCTTCTGCATCCCTGCCGTGGTGCTCCTCCCAGGGCGTCGGGTCTCGGGGGCGCTGGGTTTTCTATGGCCAGATGCCGCCTCCGTCGGGCACGCCGGTGCCTACGCGGGAGTGGTGCCACCTGCTCGTCTCCCTCCTTCGTCCACGTCGCCGGAGACTACGCCATCGAGCCTGCGTGAGTCGTTCCTGGAGACTATGCCATCAGGCCGGAAATGCTGGGGTTCTCCCTTGCCAACGGGAACTCCTTCAGGTCCTATCCTCCTCCTTTCTGTGCCCCAACTGTTTGCTGAAATGCCTTGCTAGGATAGAAAGGATATTATTTTGCAGATCAGTACACTAACTAAAGAGTAATGTACATTATTTTTTAAGATTCATTCAAGAAAAATGAACTTGTGATCTGCACTGAAAGAATGATTTATCATATGGATTTATATTCTTTCAGGTACTCTGTGCCTCCCAGTTGTTATTCCCGGGCAAGAGCTTGAGTTTCCATGCTATATTCCAGATCTGATTGTTTTTTATCCTTGTATGTCAACTCTAAATGTCTATTGCATGAAAGCATGATTCCTTGAGAAGCTGTCATTGTAGTAGCTTAATCTCGGTGTGCATCCTTGTGACTTGCGAGCTTCCAGAATGATAACATGTTTCCGCACTGAAGTAGTATTTGAAGAATAGGTAGCTTTTTATTCTTCTTTTATTGCAGCATTGTGTTTTGTACACAGTGCTAGATGCTTGTCTAGGCCTTTGTCAAACACAAATGTTACATGTTACATTTATCTGCAGCTTCTTTGTTTTATTATCTGCATATTCAGTTGTCTCATGGATATGCATTGGTAAGGTTCCATGGGAGTACCTTTGCCTTTTCAGACTAGGATACAATGTAAGAGTTTCAGTATGAGTGTATGTGCAACATTTTTGCAAATTGTTGAGTGCTCGATGACATGAAACCACAAGTTTGTCTATTGATTTCATACAATTTACTAGTCTGCCTTATGCTAAGTTTGAACTTGGCTTCCTTTATTACTTGTTCAAAATCCACAGAGGCAAAAAGAGAAATGATTGACTAATACCACTAGCCTAAGTTTTTTTTAAGTTAAAGCAGGAGCACTGCAATTCATTTAAAGCAGGAGTTGCAATTCTGTTCATGCAATGTTCTTCTGTTCCCTGTTATTAGTATAGCTTGCCTTGTGCTCCCTGTTACTAGTATTTAATTCCTTAAGAGATTGCTCGTACCCGCCATCTTAAAGATTTCTCCGTTCCTTATTGTTCTGCACGGCAACAAGTTGCATATTCTTACTAGATTCAAGCTCCTGTGATAAATACTGATATTACATTTGTTCTCTTAATTTCAGAAAAAACTGGAGAATTAGATCTGAACTAAAGCTCTTGCTGGATGAAAACTTGTACGTGATGTGTTGGAAGAAAGACTTTGTATTTGATGTAATACTAGATGAAAAGTTATTGTATTTGATGTCACACATCAAATGAGATCCATGGGCTGGAATTGTAATCATGAAATGGGCTGAAAAACTTATTAAACTTGGTGGGCCAGAATTTTTTATGGTCTGTACATCTAGTGGGCTGGAAATGTGGTGACATCGTCATCCACATAGGCAGCCATGTTGTCGTCCACGTAGGCAGCCACGTTGTCGTCCATGTAGGCAGCCACAAAGCCACACTGTCGTCCATGTAGGTAGTCATGTCATCATCCACGTAAGCAGCCACATCATCATCCACATAAGCAACCATGTCATTATCCACTAGGTAGCGATCCATGATGTTTATTTTCTTCACTAAAACTGGGCTTTTGTTGGGCTTGGGCTGGGCTGCGGGGGCTTTTGAATATTTTATGATGGTTTCAAAACGTCATGGATTAAGCTAATCTGTGATGATTTTATTAAAAATGGTGGAATTTGTGACGCTCAATACATAACGAAATTTGAGATCGTCATAAATACTGTTTTATGACTGTTTTTCAATGATCTATGATGAAATTTAACCATCATGGATTAACATATTTTTTTAGTGTATCCAACGATGTAATTGGTTTTGCAAGAACCCAACTGTCGGTACATACAGACAGGGGTACTTCCTGCTAGGGTGTCCAGACTCTTAGCGTATCACCATGCGTGACCTCTCCCACGTCTCCTGGGTGACGTGGCATACGTCTCAGGCCTGACAGCTGGGACCATGGTCCCCGGACCCTCCCTGAGCTCTCTGAGGACCAGGACCTCCGCGTGCCATGGAAGGCAAGGGAGCTCTCGGGTAGCCCCCGCGGACCCGGACTCCCCAGAGAGGTCCGGGGCCGCCACGTGTGATGGCCGGACCATCACGGGCCTGACCGCTCCAACCGGCCTTGGGGGCCCGGACCCCCCTCCCTCCAAGGAAGGGTCCGGTGCCGCCACGTGCCGCCCCTGCGGAGGGAGCGGGGCTGGCCCTGCCACGTGCGTGTGGCAGGAGGCCCTTCCCGGGTCTCTAGCGGGGCTGGCCCTGCCACGTGCGTGTGGCAGGAGGCCCTTCCCGGGTCTCTAGCCCACCTACCAGCATTTAATGCAGTAGCTGGGCCGGGCGCGCCCAAGTCAAAAAGTGTGGCCTGCCCCTGACACGCGGGCAGGTAGGCTGACACCACGGTAAGCCCGCCCGTTTCCAAGGCGGCGCGTCGTATCACCGTTACAGTGCACCAGCGGCGTGCAGTCCCGTCACAGCGCCGCGCGCGGTATAATGATGGGCTGTGATAGGAGAGCCGAGGCGTGCGCTGCAACAGTGCGTGCGGAGGCAACGGCGCGGCGGGTCAGCGCTACTCCTTCGCCTGATAGGTTCTCACCCAACAGTGGCAGCACAGCACCACTGTTGGGTAACACTAACAGTGGTCACTGTGTCTGCAGGGCGGCACACGACAGTATCCGGGTTGTGGATACGCACGAAATCTTCCCAACTGAGAAGGCTGCGACAAGGGGCTGGAGAAGGAGATCTCCATATCACATAGAGTAGGTCCCTGTTCGCCGGACCCACCTGTCGGGGTCCCGCATAGTGTGAGCACCTCCCTTGAACTATAAAAGGGAGAGTGTACTCGTTAGAAAGATTCAGAGAAGTTCCAGGTTGCACACACACAAGCTTATGCTGCTTTCCATTCAGGCTCACGCACCCAATACAACACCAAAGTGGACGTAGGGTATTACGCTCCGGCGGCCCGAACCACTCTAAATCTTCGTGTTCTTCCTGCGTTCATCTATCCACCGATCGAGCGCTCCTAAGTCTCCTCCAAACCCATCCTTAACTAGGATTAGGCGGGTGCTTTCCGCCACCCGGCTGGAGAATTCCTCCGACATTTGGCACGCCAGGTAGGGGACTTAGGTTTGGTTTGCGCTCGGTCGACCTTCACGACCTCAATTGCGCAGGAAGATGGTCACAACGACCTCCTGTTGGGCGAGGAGGTGGCGTCCACGACGCCTCATGTTTCCCATCGTCCAACATCCAGGGTGGCGCGAGCAGGTCCGCAACACGCTGCGGCGCGGGCCTCAGTGGCCCAATCGGTGCCCGCATCGAATGGGCCGCTCATGGCAGCCAGGGAGTTGCTCCGCAATCCCCCTAGTGAGGCGGCCTCGCCCGACGCCCAGAGCGAATGGCGTGACGACGTCGACCGCCTCCTCAACCTGGCACAGGCTTCCCCATGTTCAGCGGGGGGGTCTGCCTCTAGGCAACGCCGTCGTCAGGGCGGCGCAAACGGATCTGTGCACTCGCCGTCAGTGAGGAGTGCACGAACCGAAGACCTCCGGATGGAGCTCAACCGCAGACGTGCGGGAGAGGATGCCCGTGTCTCCATCGAGCGGGCGCGTGGTCGCCGGCTCAGTATCGAGGGTCGCAACCTCGATGCCGAACTCGCTGCGGTGGTTCTGGCCCCGCAGGGACCTGTCCAGGCACCGGTGTCCGGGGTGGGCTGCGCCGCGCTCGCAGACCACCTTCATGCGGTTGCCTGGCCGTCTAAGTTTTGGCCACACCTGCCGGAGAAGTACGACGGGTCTTCCAACCCGTCGGAATTCTTGCAGGTCTACATCACCGCCATCACAGCGGCTGGAGGTAACGACGCCGTCATGGCGAGTTACTTCCACGTAGCCTTGACCAGGCCAGCCCGAACCTGGCTCATGAACCTTACTCCGGGATCTATCCGATCCTGGGGGGAGCTGTGCGCATAGTTCACGGCAAACTTTGCCAGTGCGTACCAGCAGCACGGCATGGAGGCCCACCTCCATGCAGTGAGGCAGCAACCCGGAGAAACCCTCCAGGCCTTCATCTCCCGTTTCACCAAGGTACGTGGAATGATTCCGCGTATCTCCGACGCGTCCATTATCACGGCTTTCCGATAGGGGGTCCGTGATGAGAAGATGCTGGAGAAGCTGGCGACCCACCAGGTGGAAACCATCACCACCTTGTTCGCCTTGGCGGACAAATGCGCCAGGGCAGCGGAGGGCCGTGCATGGCACTCCGCAACCCTGTCAGGTCCCGCTCAGACAAGTGGGTCCAGTGTCGCTGCCCCTGGCAGCGGCAAGAAAAAGAACAAGAAGACCCGTGGCTTTGACAAGTCACGGATCGGGGGACCGGCCGTTGCTGCGGCAACGACCGGGGGCCAAAACCCCCGTGGCAAGCGCCCGCGGCAACAGCGCACTGACCCCGGGTCTTGCCCTGTTCACCCTGGGGCTCGCCACAGCGCCACCGAGTGCCACGAGATCCAGAAGCTCACGGAGCGCCTCAGTAAGAGGCATGACCAAGCCTCAAGGGAAGGCACCTCCCCTCCGTGGCGGTCCGGCAAGGAGAAGGTCTCCGACGCTGATGCGGCCGCCGCAGAGAGGGAGTTGGGGTACCAAACCCTCAACAAATACCTCAAGGGTCTCTTCCACCAGTCTGACTCCGAGTCTGGTGGAGACGAGCGCTGCAAGAAGCTGTACGTGATGTACGGCGGCAGCTCGGAGCTCGTCTCTCGGCGGGACGTCAAGACCCTCCGCCGAGAGGTCCTCTCGGTGAAGCCGGCGACGCCGAAGGCGGCGTCGCACCAACGATGGAAGAATACCACCATCTTCTTCAGGCCGTCGGACTGCCCCGAGAATATGGCGGGCGCTGGTGTGCTGCCGCTTGTCACGGCACCCACCATCTCCAACGTCCGCCTCCACCACGTGCTGATTGACGGAGGCGCAGGCCTCAGTGTCATCAGCTATGCAGCGTTCAAGCACCTGCAGATCCCGGAGTCCAAGCTGACTCCCTCGCGCCCATTCTCCGGAGTTGGCCCGGACCCGGTGTACCCGGTAGGGACCATCACCCTACCGGTTACATTTGGGACGGAGGACAACTTCCACACCAAGAACGTACAGTTCGAGGTTGCGGAGGTTAACCTCCCATTCAACGCCATCATTGGCAGACCGGCCCTGTACCGGTTCATGGCCATTGCCTATTACGGGTATTTGGTCCTGAAGATGCCTTCTTCGGTAGGCGCCCTCACCGTTCAGAGCGACCGGGCCGCTGCCGTCATAGCGGTCGAGAAGTTCCATGCGCTGGCAACAGGGCTCGCCCCTGCAGCTGGCGCCCAGGGGTCCGACCCCTCCACCTCGCGCGCCAAGGCCCTGGCCAAGGCACCCAAGGTCCGTCCATCTGACACGGACGATGTACCCGTAAAGACCGTCCAGGTCGGAGCGGAGAGCTCCCAGACCACCCGCATTGGTGGGAATCTGGGAGAGAAATAGAAAAGCGCGCTCATCGCCTTCCTCCGGGCAAATGTCGACGTGTTCGCCTTGGAACCGTCACAGATGCCCGGGATCCCTAGGGAGGTGATTGAGCACCATCTGAAGATCCACCCAGACGCCAGGCCGGTCCGGCAGAAGCCACGCAAGCAGTCCATCGAGCGGCAAAACTTCATCCGTGAAGAGGTCTGCAAGCTGCTACAGGCTGGCTTCATTGAGGAGGTCTACCACCCAGTGTGGTTGGCCAACCCAGTCGTGGTCCCGAAGGCAAACGGGAAGCTTCGGATGTGCATCGACTACACCAATCTTAATAAGGCATGTCCAAAAGACCCTTATCCACTCCCACGTATAGACCAAATTGTAGACTCCACCTCCGGGTGTGATTTGCTGTCCTTCATAGATGCCTATTCTAGTTTTCATCAGATCAAAATGGCAGAGGATGATAGGAAGCATACATCTTTTGTAACAGTGGATGGTCTTTATTGTTATATAGTAATGCCTTACGGATTGCTTAATGCTCTACCCACCTTTGCTCGTGCAATGAACATCACTTTAGGTGATTTGGTTAGAGAAATAGTTGAGGTGTATGTTGATGACATCGTTGTCAAGACTAAAGAATCAAATTCCCTCCTAGAAAATTTAGCTCAAGTCTTCGACAAGCTGCGAGCAATCTCCACCAAGCTTAACCCCGAAAAATGCATCTTCGGCGTGTCGGCGGGAAAGCTCCTTGGTTTCCTGGTCTCCCACCGGGGGATCGAGGGTAACCCGGATAAGGTCCGGGCGATCGAGGCAATGAGACCCCCTGCGCACCTCAAGGATGTCCACAGGTTGACGGGGTCCCTTGCAACCCTCAGCCGCTTCATCTCGAGGCTGGCGGAGAGGGCACTTCCCTTTTTCAAGTTGATGAGGGGGTCCGGTCCATTTGCATGGACTGAAGAGGCAGAGCGTGCCTTCCAGGAGATGAAGCAGTATCTCACCTCCTTGCCGGTCCTGGTCGCACCAGACCTAGGTGAGACTCTGTTTCTTTATCTTGCAGCGACGGCCGAAGTTGTAAGTGCAATCAAGCTCTTTGTGGGTTTTGGCGTTGATGACCACCTAATTAGGGAACTAATGAGATTTATCAAGATGATATGCAGGGAATTTAAAAAGGAGGAGGATGTACCGGTTGGAGGATCCCCCAAATCGATATGATGGCTATCTTGACTCATGAAGGCTTAATTTATTTTATATTTTGAATATTGAGTTTAAGAAAAGCCGTACTATAAAGAGGGATCCAAGAACAACTGTCCAACTGTTGAACCAAATGCTCAAATCCTGAAAACCACATCCTCATACTCAACCAAAACAGCCAGCAAAATTTCACATCCAGCAGAGTTGTTTTGATGGGTGCGGCAGTGCCGCACCTTGATGCGGCAGTGGTGCACTTAATGTACCGTTGGAACCAGAGGGGTATAAATTCCCCAACAGTAACAGACCACGCCAGCCAGCTCTCCAACATTCATATTCGTGTAAATCCCTGTGATGTAAAAATGTGCTGGTGATTGTATCTCTGGACTCACCTTCGTGTGAGGTAACCTTATTTGATCCTGTGTATCGGTGGTTTATCGGGACGTTACCCGACAGGCCAAGGGATTATACCGTTTGAAGCACGTTGGAGCCCTCGGAAGTGGACTCGCGTACTTGAGCCGGTATAATTCAGGTTGGTTCTGCCACAACCTCCTGCCTCCCGACGAGCCCACGTGCCACTCACTACCTCGCCGCCACCCTACCGACCTTGTGCTGTCTTGCTCCGCGTCCTCCACGTCGCATTGCTCCTGCCTGAGCTCCACCGCGGCTGCCACGCGCGCCGCCGACGTCAGCTCCTGTTTGCGCACGGGCACCTCCTCTTCTGGACCCTGAGCTCTTCCTTTAGCTTCCCTAGTACACGCCCTAGCTGTTGCACATTGTTTTTCCCCTCAATTTTCTCTGCCCCAATCGCCATTGCTCACCGGACATCCGCCGCGACCCCGGCTCACCTTCGGCAGCCCCCATCACCGCTCCCCATCCTCGATCCGAAGTGCGATCAGCACCCCCACGACCCACCGCAGCTCACCATGTGATCCAATCCCAATTTCCTCCACCCGAATCGCCAGACCGCAGCGCCGGCGAGCCTTCTTCCTCCGCAGCCGCTCGGCCTCCCGTCGACCCATCGATACAGGGCCTCTCCACCCCGATCAATAGCACCATCAGCACCACATCAACCCCCTGAAGCGATCCCGCCCCTCCTTCACCGCCCTCCATCGCTCTAGCCTGCAGAACGCCGGCCGCCATTACCGCCGGTGAGAACCAGAGCTCCATCCCGCCGTCGATCACCCCTCTCCGACCTGTCTCTGTCCAAATCGAGTTGGGGGAAAGCATCCCTGCACTCCCCTGGTGCTTACGCGCGCCTCGTTCTCCCATGTTCGCCGGCCCCTCGCCGGGAACGACGACGCCCCGACGCGGCCGCCGCCATTGCTCGTCGCCGGCCGTGCTCCGCTACTGCCCTTCTAGCACATCACCCCGCATCATGTTCAGTAGCCTCTGTAGGTCATGTGGCACCGATCCCTCCCCACCCCGAACCTCGCCGCCGGCGAGAACGCTAGAGACAGGAACGCCGGGCGCCGTCGAGAGCCGGCAAGGGCATATCTGTGATGGTTTTGTCGGTTCTAGGGGCCTAAGTGCTAAAACCTAGGGACCCCAGTGCAAACCCTTTGTTATTTTATGTGTGTACAGCTGCTGGCTTGTAAAATCAATAGGAAATTGTAGGAAATTCCAAAAATTGTCAAACTAGTTTTGTTGGAAACTAGATTTCAAACCCTACAACTTTTATTAATGAAGTCTGGTTTGAAACTAAATATTTTTGAATCTATTTTAAATTCAAAATAAAAAGGTATAGGATACATAACTTTTACATACTAACTTTGTTTCTTGTAATTTTTGGTAAATAGCTTCTATAGGTCATGTGTGACCTTGTGTAAAAGTTTTAAACTTAGTTTTGTTTTGTAGTTTAAGTTCTTTTGAAATTGGGCAATTCAAGTTTGAAATGATTTGAAATTAATTAAGCATGTTCCTTAGGTTTATTTAATTAGATCTTTTTATCACCATCTAATATGTTGATAATTTGTTTATAATTAAATTTTCAAGGCTTTATACTTTTATTTACCTAAGGTTTAAATTTAAACTTGAGATTTGAATTCAAATTCAGGGTTGTAATTTCTATTTTCAATAATTCCAGTATTATGACCCTAACTTAAATATAAGTAGTAACTTAAACCCCTTGCTTCATGAGTGTGTTTTGATTAAGTTATTGGATTGCAACTTTATTGTGAAATAAAATTCTTAAATTCAAACACCATCTTGATTAAATCATTGCATATCATGTAGAATTGACGACGCTCGACGATGGAGACTACGAGTTGGTCTTGGGACAAGACCAAGGGTTTTCTGAAGACCCGATCAATGTCGTCGAGGATCTAACTGAAGCCCCAAACCAAAGTTCGGAAGTCTCTGACACTCCTGCCCCCAACCCCACTCAAGAAGGCAAGCCCCGATGCATACCCCAGTATTTTAATTTATTACAATTTCATTATTATATTATATATCTTGCATTACGTCTACGAGTTGAAATGAAACCCTAGTTACATAAAATCTTAGGGATCCGATGTATTGTACCCGAGTCCTTATCGCGTAGACGCTCTGCTTAGTAGGACCGGTAAAAGTCGAGTGATTTCCTATCACTCGCGCGATACAGGAGTTGCATGTTTACTATTCTGCAATCACTATAAGGATGATGGACAGGGTCATGTATGGTATCATGACCTGGAGATTTACCCTATCTATTTTGATAAAAGTTGTTAGGGTCGCAGCGTATGGTAGTGGTGGCTAAGCGTTTGAAAGTACTAGCCACATGCCGCGAAATATGGTAAAGCGGTAAGCCTAGTAACCAATCGGCCCGGCAAGTGGACATACCTCCCACCACTCATAATTTGATTTTTCTCACGCACCGATGTGCGGGAGTACGTTCCGCACTGCGGACAGGAGTACGGTCTTGTAGTCGCGCTACAGACGTATGTCCTGCACAATTGGTGTGCGTATGGTCCTATAGTCGCTTGTGGTGGCCCTGTTCCACGACTCGGAATGAAAGGCAAACGGTTGCTTCAGAACGACTTGTTGGTGTTCCAAGCGTGTGAGTTAGGTTTACCCTTGCAAGGTTGAATTCGATTCAGAATCGTCCGTTTCTCATGAAGATTGAGACTGCTTATTCCTTCTGCCACATAGAGTAAGAAGCGTAACCATTAATGGATTAATCATGATAAATGATTATCTCTACCTTGCTTGCTTAGTGTAGGTGCTAATCTAGAATGGATAATCAACTAGAATATGAAAGCTAAAATTTTGAAAGTAGACCATACTCTTTGTTGCTTTTCAGCTAAAAATAAACCCAGAACCTTTACAATGCCTTCATGAGTCTAGTTACGGGCTAAAGTATACCCAATCCCGGGTAAGCCTTGCTGAGTATTAGAATACTCAATCTTGCTAGTATCATTTTCAGGTATAACTTTCGAGAGCCCCACGGAGAGTTCTGCGTGGCCAACTTCTGTTCAACGTAGCTGGTCCGTGGAGTGGGATCCGTCCCCGGCTGGCAGTGACCCTCCTGAATGACACCAGGCCTTGGGCTGAGCATGGTGTCAACCTTTGCGACGTATGTAGTCGCGTGTTTATTTTCCTTCCACTGTGAGTATGGACAAGCTGTTTAGCTTGTCGGTATAAATACTGTTTGTATAAGTTTTACTTTGAGTTTGAACAAGGTTTGTAATAATATTTGAATATCTATAAATTAAAAGTTGATGAGCTGTACTGTGATTGTAAACTCGCCTTCATGCGAGGTAAACCTGCTTCGATCCTGTTGAACCGTGGTTGTATCGGGCGGAGACCCGACAGACCAAAGGATTGTTCCATTTGAAGTGCGTGGAGTTAGTGTCGGCTGTATACGATCATTAGCACACTTGAGCCGGAATAATTCAGGCGGTTCTACCACAATAACTGATACCACTTGATAGAAGGTTGAGTCCCGATCTTCCGAGAGGTACGGTAAACTTGATTGGTGGAGAACTCGACGTTGATGATCCAAGGCTCCGAACAAACAGAACCCCGCAATCACTACACCACTGCTCCATTGGTAATTACCCGTGTCACACGAATGACCTCACCATGAAGGCTAATCCCTGCAAGCGCAATCAAGAACACAAGCAAGAACAGGAGCTGCAATCAAACAGACTTGATTACGAGGTGGAGTCTCACAAACCAATGAACGGCGACACTGTTCGATGACAGATTGATTCTAAGCAAAACCCCAGACCCATATCGGCCAACCCTAGTATGTTTTGCAAAAGAGCCCCTAAGTTTTACCGGAATCAACCCGCGCTCCACCGCAGTTTAAAAATATTTACAAATAGACCCTTTTTCTTCTGTTTTAGCCCTTGATCTTTCCTAAAATAGAACCCGCCATCCTTTTATTTTCAAATCTTTTACAAATAAAACCCTAGAACCATGTTTTAGCCGTTTAAATTCCATTTTCATCGATTCTTGCGCTCACGCGATCCTTGTGATGGGTACGGTAGCTTTATAACATCGTTTTGCTCTGTTTATATTGTTTGGTATACTATTTCTTATTTATTGCACTTGCTTGCATGTATGTACTTGTGTGATGTGATAGACGGTGCGCAATTCGAGGGTCCACAATAGCAAGGCTTTGAAGACGCCCTGAGTAACAGCAGTGCTTTGAGGAAGGCAAGTGGTCCTTGATGATACTTTGGTCCTTGATCATACTTTATATGCATGCATGTGTCTATAATATGATGGATCCTAAACTAAGGATATGCCTAGTTTTCTTTTGAACTTCCTTGATTAAACCTGAATTGTTTACTTTATGTTGTAGCTATGCTAGTTGCTCATCCACTTAGACTATGGTTGGTTAACTTGGAAACTATACTACACTTGTTTTACTTCATGTTCTGAAATACCTTTATGGTGATAACTTTAAGATCACTGCATTAATTGGAACATGGAGAACCACCTAGGAAAATAGTACAACCACAATACTATATGGATCTGGTCTTGGCTAATTAATTAGAAACTTTAGTAATGGTCTTACCGAAAGAGCAAGAGGGGAGTGTGTTGATGGGGTATAGCTCGGTCCTCTTGAGGCTTAGATATGATCCTGGTTAAGGCATCTTCCTCATTGGGGAGGGTTATGACCGCTACGGCCTAAAACCTTAGCGGACCGTTGCAAGTTAGAGAATCTTTGTAAAGGCCTTGTAGTGAATCCCTGCACTCACTTTGAAAGTGTTTAAGGGCCTTGCAAACTTGGGCATCAAGAGAAACACGAGTTGTGGGTAAAGTGTACAACCTCTGCAGAGTGAAAACTGATATATTGGTCGTGCTCATAGTTAAGAGCGGCTTGGATCCTCATATGATAATTGAACTTCAAGATAATCTAAATTGATGTTCTTTATTTATGTTGTTGTTACCTATCTCTTTTACTTATATAAGAGGTTTGTGTATATACTTACACTTAGTTAATACTTGCTAAATAGAATTTGACCAACTAAAATTGCTTATCGCAGTCAAACCATGTTAGCTACTCTTTGAAATTGGCCTTGCATATCATATAATTTACTCCACTTGCTGAGTACCAACCATAAAGTGTACTCACGCTTGCTTTATTAAAACCAATGCTGCTCAGAACAAGATAACTGTCCGGAGTTCCCTGAAGATTTTGAGGAGTTCTAGGCGTATGTCTCCTAGTCATCTACCTGTGAAGATGAATTTCGCCGCTAGTTAAAAGCGTTTATTTGTTTGCTTAAGATTAAGACTTTCAGTCACGTAATAAAGTACTCTAATACTCTCTCTCGTTATGATATTATTTCGGATATACACTTGTATTGTCTATCATATGTGTGTGAACTTGATCCTAACGCACATATGAGATGCATTCGGTTCCTTTCTAAAACTAGGTGTGACACCTGCCCTCCTTTATATAGTCTGGGGAGATAGGGTTACATGAAAGTCCTAGCCTGATACTAGCTTAGGAGTCCTACCCGAGTACTACTCGGGTAGTTTCCTTCTGTCCCGACTAGTTCTACTCCTGTACGAGTAGTTACAATTGGTGTAGGATGTGGACCATGTCCCATACCTTATTCTAGAATATGTACACCATGTGCGCAGTCTCATGGCACTTAGCTAAATGAAGATGTTAAGGTTGTGGATCAAAAGGTATATCGCTCCATAATTGGCTCTTTGCTTTACCTTTGTGCATCTAGGTCTGATATCATGCTTAGTGTGTGCATATGTGCAAGATTTCAAGCTAATCCTGAGGAATGTCGTCTTATGGCTGTTAAGAGAATTCTAAGATATTTGGCCTACACTCCATGCCTTGGCTTGTAGTATCCCAAGGGCTCCACTTTTGATTTACTTGGCTATTCCAATTCGGATTATGCCGATTGCAAGGAAGATCGAAAGAGCACTTCGGGGACTTATCAATTCCTTGGACAGTCTCTAATGTCTTGGAGTTCTAAGAAACAAAATTTTATTGCCCTATCCACCGCCGAGGCCGAGTATGTTGCTCTCAGTGCTTGTTGTGCGCAACTACTTTGGATGAGGTTCACTTTAAGTGACTTATGTTTTAAGTTTAGTAAGATTCCACTCTTGTGTGATAATGAGAGTGCTATAAAGCTAGCTAACAATCCTGTGAACCACTCTAGAACCAAGCACATTGACATAAGCCAAAATTTCTTGAGAGACCACGAGGCCAAAGGAGATATCGCTCTAAGTCATTGAGCACTGATAAACAATTAGCCGATATCTTCACCAAACCACTTGATGAGCAAAGGTTTTGTACTTTGAGGAGTGAATTAAATATCTTGGATTCTCGTAACTTAGTTTGACATCATGCACATGGTTGTTTCATATTAGGATAGACTTCTTTTGAAAAGTCTTTTTCTAGATACTAGAAGTGTGATTTGAAGAAAATGTCGAATCTTTCAAGTTGCTAACTTGAGACTACAGTTCCCATTGATTGATTGTTGACTAGTCTCAAGTAAGTGATTATCTCATGCCATATAGAATTCTCAGAGAAAGTATTTCCTTTCACAAGATCTCAAAATTCTGCTCCAAAACTTCAAGACCCAGCTAAGTATCAGGGGAAGCGGAGACTCCGGAACTTTTCCAAAGACTCTGAAGATTCCAGGGTATTTACCCTACCTAGGGTAAAAATGAACGATTACTTCAATTTATTTCACCCACGCCCTCTCTCTCTCTAGTTCCTCTTTCTAGAAACTCACCCACCGGCCGGTTCTTGCCTTCCAACATCAAATTTGATCAAGATCTTCAAGGAAGGCTCCTCCATCATATGGAAACCACATGGGGGCTTTGGATTTGGATTCACATTCATTATTTTTGAATTCCAAGGTACCCTAATCTTGTCTTCGCCTGATCTCTCAATGTAGGTTGTTCTAGATAGATTCTTTTGGATAGAAATGATCTATAGGGCTTCTGGAACTAGGATCTCAAGTTTCATTAGATTCCCATGGTGGATTGTTGTGCTTGACAACTTTTAGGGTTTATGCTACGAGTTCTAGAATCTCCGCACAAATCTCCAGAATCTCCGAACAATGTGCGGAGACTCCGAAGAAATTGGCCGGAGACTCCGAAGCTTGTGCATAAAACCTAAAGTGAATGTCATGCCTTTGATTCATTGTTCATCCCTTTGACCCCATATCTTTCACATTCTGTTCAGGATGGGCAAAGAGAGGTGCCCTAGCTGCGGAGGTGAGTCCTCTCAGAGGACCAAGGCTAGGCATGATCCTAACCTAACTTATTACTTTGAGAGTGAGGAAGAGGAAGAGATTGAGAAGATTCCTGAGCTGCCCAGGGCAAGGAGGGGTGGGGAAGTGGAAAAGAACCTGTTCAACCCCAATATGCACCACATCCTCAACAAGCTCCTAGGGAAGCTCCATACATGATGAGATATATGCCCATTCCTAGAGACCCAGCTAGACCTAACCCAAGGGCAAGGGGTGCTGCTTATGAAATCTGTCCAAGAACTCCAGACCATCTTGTTGTGGAGTTTGGGGGGTGCCAAGTGAATAATCCTATTTGTCCTAGAGTAAAGAGGCTAACAATTATTGAAGGTTTTGCAGTTTCAGCACCTCATGATGACTTTAAGCAAGCCATCACAGTTAAGAATCAACGAGCCAATGATCCTTACCACTATGGCAAGAGTGAAGGGCTTGAGCGGCATTTTTTGGTGCGATTTCCATAGAGACTTCTGTGTGTCCATGATCTTGAGGAATAAGATTCAACCCATTGTGCCAATGAAGTATGTTGACTGGGAGTACTTTGAAAAGATGAATGATCCCGCAGTGAATGAAGTGATTGCTAAATTTGAGGAGTTTGGACTTGGAGAGCTCATGTCCTTCAAGTATAACTGGAACAGTGAGATCATCTGTCAATTCTATTGCTCCCTTTACTACAATGAGAGGGACAATACTATGCATTGGACCACTAAGGGGGAACATTATGTGGTGGATTACATGACATTTTCTTGGATCCTTGGACTCAGTTCTAAGCAAGAGAAGCATGATCCCATTCATGTGGAGAAAAGGATTAAGATGGCTGATGCTACATATATGTTCTTCAATCCTATCTTGGCACACAAAGGAAAGTCCATACATTTGCAGCCGTACTACAACTATGCAAACTTCATAATGCATTGGACTATTGACCCCAAGAAAAATGACTACACATCCCTAAACTTCTATGCGGTAAATCTCTTGAAATGCATGGCACCCGGTGGAAGACCCTTCAATGCATTTGATTTCATGTGGAATGAGCTAAGGCATGTCATCGATGACTCAAGGAAACATTTTCGTTACACTCCATATATCATGTACATGATTGAGAGGGTCACCAAGATCACCTTTCCCAAGGATGTTGCTCATGAGCCAGTTCATCTTCGGCCCCATAGTGAGGTTCCCGCCGCTGCTTCTAGACACCATGGGTCCTCTAGCTTAGCTCCTCGTGTTGATGATCCCCCACTACATGCTCCATCATTTGGTCCTAGATCTTCACGCCTTCGTGGGAGTGGATCCATGGTCAAGAGAGTTCTTCGCAGCATCTTTTGTGTGTGCAAGACCATGGTTAAAGAAGTGAGCGAGAACCACCAGGACATCATTGAGATGAATGGAGCTATGGGACTGCCTTGTGATCCTTACCATGAGCTTCCAGAGTTTGATGACTCTTTTGCGGAGTGGGGTGCACAAGATGCTCAGGTTGCTAGAAAGGAAGAAGAGGATGAAGCACCTACCCCCATCGACTAGGACTACCTCTCGCCATGTTCGTCGTGCTCGTGATGAGGAGGATGAGACCAAGGAGGACGTGCTCATCAACTACCGCAAGTACGATGATGACGACGATGATGAGGAGGAGGACGACGATGACGATGACGATGATGATGATGATGATGAGTAGACTTAGCTGCTTTCATTTCCTTTTGGTGACTTGTTGCCAAAGGGGGAGTGGAAGTGATCATTTATGTATCTTTCATCTTGTATCGCACTTTCTTTCCATTCCGAGACTCATTTGTGTAAGACTATGTGGCATGAGAACTTGTAACATGTGCTTATGTGTGCTAGGACCTTGTTTGAACTTTTATCTTATCAATGACCTATGCTAGTGTGATGAAAATGTTGTTTGATGACTTGTTATTTCTGTGTACTAGCAAAACCTACGTACAGTTTGTTGAAAAGTCCGGAATCTCAACAAGTTGTGGAGTCTCCAGAGATATTGCCACTTCACCTTTTTTGAAATTTTTTAGTGCATGAACTGTCATGTTGCACACACATAGGCACCCCACTTTAGCTTTGAGATGAATTTTCCTTAAGGTGTGCGATATTTGACTTTTGTCAAAGTCTTTGAGATTGTATTCAAGGGAAGAGGCACACATTGAGGGGGAGGCTTCATTTCATTTGTTTAATTCATAAATGATCCATCTCTTGTGAGCCACAAGTGTGTTATCTTCAATCACCAAAAAGGGGGAATGACGCACGCTTGTGAGATTAATGCTATTATGGAGTATGATGAGAAAGTATCACAGGTGATAGATGAGCTAAAGTCATGGACATGTCTACAAAAAATGAAATGAAAGTTGCAAAGCGTTGCAAGGCGAAAACTCATGAGGATTTAAATATTTTATCTTTCTAATTTGAGTTTAGGAATGCTGCACTATCAAGAGGGACATGATATTTGCTAGCTTTGCTTAGAATAAGGTGCTCAAGATGATCTAACAAACCTATGTGAGACACCATTGCACTCACACAACACTTGGGATAACTTTGGAGTGTTTTTCTGCAGAAAGTCCGGAGTTTTCAGAGATTTCTCCAAAGTCTCTGAACATTGCGGATTCTACGGAGTTTTGTCCGGAGTCCGGTCATGTGTGGAGTCTTCAGAGGAGTTGTCTGGAGTCTCTGAAGAATTTTTTGGAGTCTCCAAAACTTGACCAGTTAACGGCTAGTTTTGGGTGAAAGGGTGCAAATACCCCCTCACCCCCTTCACATTTACCCTCTCCGACTAGAACACACCTACCTCTATTCCTAAGCATTCAAGAGCCTTCTCTACTCTCCCTTTGACTTCCAAGTGGGATTTTGTGAGGGGATTGAACGGAAATTGAAGGGAGAGCAAGTGAGAGGGCTAGTGAGCTTATTTCCCATCTCTTGTGCACCTCCTTCTTCGTCAAGCCGGTGGATTTTGTGTTTGTTAATCTTGGAGCTTCAAGCTCCTAGCTAGCTAGGCGTTGCCCATTGGGCACCCAAGCTTGTGGTGTGCCCCGGGATGTTTGTACGACCTCGACAATTCTAGTAAGAGACCTTAGCTAGACCTCGGGGTCATTAAGGGGAGGCTTCATAGCTCAAGAAGAAAGTGGTCTTCTTGGGTGCCTTAATGGAGTTGTAGGTTCCTCTTGAGGAACTGAACTTCGGAAAACAAATTCTTGTGTTCACGTGCATTTACTTTGTGATTTGTTGAAGTTCTTGTTGCTTGCTAGAATTCTAGGGTTTGCTCTCGATCTACTTGTTGGAAAGGTTTTCACTGCAGGTAATTGATGCAAAGAGGTGAAAACAAGTCCATAAAACTGGAAATTCATTCAACCTACCTTTGGTTGATGTTTGAGTAGTCGTTTGTGCTTTCAGCAAATTCTCTGGAGTCTCTGACATTTCTCAAGAATCTTTGCATGTTACGGAGATTGCGGATAAATATCCGGATACTCCAAAAGTTAGTGACAGAATTGTTTTAAGTGTTGTAATTTTTTATTTTTGACTGTCCACCCCCCCCCCCCAAGTTGACATCTAGATCCTTTCATTGGAGAACTTAATAAATTCATTCAAGCTGTGGAAAACCACGCAAAAAATGATTAGACACAAAGGATAGCTTGCCCATGTAAAAATAGTAAGAAAATGAGAGTATTCAGCGACACAATTACTATCAGATTGCATGTGTTGGTGGGTGGTTTTTTTGACAATTACATGATCTGGACGTATCATGGCAAGAAAGCACCCCCTCCGATGGGGAATCCACTCGATGAAATCATAGAAGATGCCGAGTTTGATAGATTGTTTGATGCTTATGATGATTTTTGTGAGGGTGGCGGCGATGATGGTGTTGTTGATGGATGCTATGGTGATGGTGTCGGCGAGGGGCCCATCGATGGTGGTAGTGATGATAGTAATGATGACGAACTTAATGACGGTGATTTCCTAAGCTAGTTGTTGTGCCACACTGAAGCAGAGCTATTGGTTGGTAGTGCAAAGGGGTTAGCAAACTTCGAGACGGTGAAAAAACCAGTGGAGGAAAATATATATGAGCGAGCAAAGGGATGTTCGAACACAGGACTGTACTTCATTTCATACTTGAGCTGTTGACTCTAAAGGCTAAGCATAGTTGGTCAGACAGTAGTTTCAATCATCTCCTACATATGTTGGCTTGGTTGCTTCCAAAGCCAAATAAGGTGCCCACCAACACCTATCAAGCAAATAAGCTTGCCAGTCTGTTCGCGATGGGTGTGGAAAGAATTCATGCATATCCAAATCATTGTATTTTGTATCATCGGGATTCTTTCAAAGACTTGGAGAAATGCCCTATTCGTTCTGCAAGTCGATAAAAAACAATACCGGTTATTGTGGTGGCGACAATCAAGGTCCAGCCAATGGGAATAAAAGGAAGAGGAAGGATGCAAGGAATAGTGTTGCCTCTGTTGAGCCAGCAGACACTACTTTAGGCATTTCTTAGAAGCGATCAGAATTCCTGCCATGGTTATGTAGTACCTTCCAGTTGCCGATCGCCTAAGCCATTTCTTCTCCAAACCAAAGGATGCTAAACTAATGCGATGGTGGGATACAGATAAGCACAAGAAGGGCGATGGAAAGCTTCGACATCCAGCTGATGCTCGCTAGTGGAAGAGGATCGGTGAGCTGTATTATCTGGAATTTGTAATGTACCCGAGGATTGTTTGGTTTTTGTTGAGTACCAATGGAATGAATCTATTTGGTGATAGGACTAGCACTCACTGTCAGCCCCTTGTTGATAGTCTCCCTCAGGTCACCTTAGGTGAGGTTGCAGAGGTCCCTTTGGTGGCCTCAGCCTCCCGAAGGGGCGTTTTCATGCGATCCTTGGCGGCTGCGACTAGCTATGGGGCATGGCCATGGTGGTCCCTGGCTGTCTGGAGGGGGTGGTGGACCTTGGTTGCCCTCCCCCCGTTGCCTTGGTCTTCCACTGGGGGTTCGACTACATTGGGCTTGGCTGTTGACTTCCTACTTGAAGCGTCCCCTCATCCGAGGTGACTAAATGTGATACAAATATCAGTCCCAGGAGGCTGATAACACATTTATTATATCAAATGGTTTATTACCGTACAAACCGTCAAGGTAGCAGGCACTGAAGCGCCACTACCAAGAGGGACAACATAAAGACTACAAGCCAAACTAAAGTGCTAATGAAATCTAAGATAACATCAGAGTCTTGCACCATGGTAAGCTTCCTGTAGAAACCCTAAACCACACGCAAGGTCGGGTGCAGGACGGTGACCTACTCGACGTCTTCAGAAACAAAGTTCGGATCCTCCTCTGTAAAAACTAGGCAAGAGTGAGTACATACATACTCAACACGTCCAACCACACCCACGGAGGGGGATAATAAAGATCATGCATAGAATATATCAAGGGTAAGGCTAGGGTTCGTTTGCGATAAAGCGAGGTTTTACAAATGCAAGGGTTCATTTAATAAAAGAGTTTTCTCAAAACATTTCTGTAGTATTCGAATAATAAGTGGGGTTGATTCTACACAAAGGATCTAAGTTTTAATGCTACCGGACTCCACATCCACAGTAGCACATGGCACAACTGCCGGATACTTTCAAAAAAACTCACGCCACAAAACCAACCATCCCAAAATATCTATTGAAGTGACCATGCCGTAACTCGTCCAATACCATGGACACGGCTATTCGAATAGATTTTACACTCTGCAGAGGTTGCACACTTTACCCACAAGTAGGGTACCGCACTACGAACACCTTAGTGTCGCTGCGGATTCTAACAAAGCCATTACCCACCTTAGCTGAATCTAACTAGCCAACACGAAAGCAACCATGGGGTTAATGACCTATCAACAAAGTCATAACCAGGACATAACTCACACAAATTGTATTCCTTCTCCATGATCTCCCGTTGCTCACCAGCTCTCCTTTTGGCTAGCAGAACAACTAGTGGGGTTTATGCTAAGCCATTGCCCACACAACGGTCGAGTGGTTGTACGATAAGTGGGTTAGGCAAGATGACACCTCAGTTCATCCTTATATTGATAAGATGGACATCTCCCAACCATGCTCAACCACAAAGGTACAAGCTCACCAGTGGCATTTCACACAGGAAACACCGTCCATCTCATCAGATTATATCATTCTTTTATTTTCCTGAAATCCCATTTTATCTTTTAAAACACTCACACCTTTATTTTCGATAAAGCGCGTTGTGGTCATGATTAAAATATAATAAAGGGAATAAAAGGTCCTAAGCATCTCTAGCAGTAGTTAACATCCAGCAGAGCAAACCCTATATAGACATTAATCTAGGTCATCATGGAATCGTCATAGCAATCAAGGGGTGGCTATCCAACCATGTCTTGCAACAATGCATTTTATAAAATAGGCTAATAGGTTGTGTTTATAAAACTGGGATAAATATGCATCAAAGGATGGGATTGGACTTGCCGTCCTCAAAGCCTTCCGGAAGCTCCTCCTCGAGGTACGGGTCTTTGGGCTCCGGCTCGCGGTCCTGCTCCTCCTCGGTCATACCGTCGGCTACGACACACAAATAATCACACAATAAAAACAAAGTTCGCCGATGAACTTAAAAAAAGAGAGGGAAATAGAGAGCTTCGTTTAAAAAATAGAGAAGACTATTATATTTGTCAGATGTGGATCCTAAGACTTGGAGAGAATATTTGATGCGTGGTGGAGTTTGGAATCGATTCGGAACAAAATATCGCATGAACTGATGAGTTAAAGGTCATTTAGGGAGTAGTTTAAAAGGGCGAGGACCTATTTGTAATGAAATAAAGAGATAGAAGGAGCTCTGGTTAAATATTTGGGAGAGGGAGGTGGAGGGCTGCGGACTGCATAAGGAGGAAAAGTGGAGGGGGTTATGCACAAGTCTGCCTTTCTTCTTCCTCGAGACAGAACAGGAGGGGGAGGGGAACGGTAGGAGGGGGGGCGGCCAGGCCATGGGCACCACCCCCCTGGTGCATGGCAACGCCCGGGGAGGAGGGGAAAACGGAAAGGAGGCCAAGGAGGTCCGATTCCGGCCCTCACCTTGTGCGGAGACGGTCTACGGAGGGCTATCCACGGAGATGGGTGGTGGCCGGCAATGGTGAGCGGTGGCAGCGAGCTGCAGCATGAGGTAGAGGAGGGGAGGTGCTAGGGCAGTGTGGGCGGAGTAAGGAGCGGCTCGGGGGCTGATTTATAGGCCAGGAGGGAGAGGGGAGATGGCCGGCATGGGAGGGTCATGGGCAGTATAGGAACCTCGTCATTAATGGCGGCCGAGATGCTCGGGGACAAGGCGCAAGCTGCGAGGGCGAGGGGACGGGACGGAGACGGGCCAGCGCAGCAGCGGGTCGCACGCTAGCTTGGCATGCATGGACAGCAAGCACGCAGCAGCACAGCAAGTAGCAGCGGCCGCGGCAGCCGTGGCGTGACGCGGGCGGCGTGATGCGAGCGCGCGTGCACAGCCAGCAACGGGGGCAGCGGCAGGTCATGCGCTGGCCTGCGCGTGCGTGCAAGGAGTGGGCTACAGCTCGAGCAGGCAGCAGGTAGCACAGGGGAGAAAAAGAAAGAGGAAGCCAGCGCCAAAAAAAAGAGTTTGGGAAAAAATTAGAAGAGATAAATAAAATGGATTTGAACAAAATATGAGAAAAGAAAAGAGGGGACACACATGCGGCATTGACGATCGCGGCCGGGCAGGTGCACGCGGCCGACCGCGACACGATGGTGATGCGACGGGACGGCGGGGCCGGTGGAAAAGGAAGAGGGACGAGCGGCTCCACGGAAAAAGAGGACTGCGCGATGTCTGGATGGTGGAAAATCGGGGGGTGGGATTCGGGAGCTCGAGCGGCATAAAAGGTTTAAAAAAAATTTTAAGCAAGTGATTGGTAATGCAAATTAAATAAGATAAAAAAATGCGGGCGTTACAAACCTACCCCACTTAAAATGAATCTCGTCCTCCAGATTTGGCTGGCTCCTAAATATATGGGGAAACTCTTTCTTTAGGGCATCTTCACGTTCCCGTGTAGCTTCTTCCACTCTGTATCTGCTCCCCTGAACTCTGCAAATCCGTACTTTGGAGTTTCTTGTCCTTTTTGTGACAGTGTCCAAAATCTTGACAGGTACTTCCTGGTACCAAAGATCTGTCTATAAATCTATTTCTTCTTCCGGCACACGCTCTTTCTCGGGTACCCTCAGACATCTTCTCAGTTGGGATACATGGAATACTGGGTGTATGTCATCCATTCCTTCTGGTAGCTCCAGACGGTATGCTACAGCTCCAATTTTCTTCTGTACTCGGTACGGTCCAATGTACCGAGGGGCTAGTTTCCCATGTACCCGAAATCTTCGAGTCCCTTGAATAGATGAAACCTTGAGATAGACGAAGTCTCCTGGATTGAAGCTTATTTCTCATCTCTTCTTGTCTGAGTAACTCTTCTGTCGAGATTGGGCGGCCTTCAATTTTTCTCTAATTTCAGCCACTCTTTCTTCCGCTTCCTTTATGAGTGTGGGTCCAACTAGGGCATGCTCACCAACTTCTGACCACATCAGAGGGGTTCTGCACTTTCTCCCATAGAGAGCTTCAAATGGTGACATGCCCAAGCTTGCTTGATAACCGTTGTTGTACGAAAACTCAGCATAGGGTAAACTTTGTTCCCAATCCTTGCCATAAGTAAGGACATATGCTCTTAGCATATCTTCTACAATCTGGTTCACCCTTTCTGATTGACCATCGGTTTGCGAGTGATAAGCCGAACTAAAATCCAACTTGGTGCCCATGGCCTTATGCAAACTTTTCCAAAACCTAGAGGTGAATTGGGTTCCTCTATCCGAAACAATTCTGCTAGGCACACCATGCAGCTTCACTATGTTGTCCACATAGAGCCAGGCTAGCTTTTCTCCACCATAATTGGTCCGTATGGGTAGGAGGTGAGCGACTTTTGTGAGCCGGTCCACTATCACCCATATGGAGTCATGTCCTTTCGGTGTCTTGGGTAAACCCACTACAAAATCCATTCCTACCTCATCCCATTTCCAAACCAGGATTGGTAAGGGTTGCAGTAATCCTGCTGGCTTCTGATGTTCGGCCTTGATTCTTTGGCAAGTATCACAATGGGCGATGAACCGTGCAATGTCCGCTTTCATTCCACTCCACCAATACTTTTATCTTATATCCACGTACATCTTGGTGGATCCTAGGTGGATGGAATATGCCGAGTTGTGGGCCTCATCCATAATAGTCTGCCGGAGGTCTCCTTCCTTGGGTACGCAAATTCTATCTTCGTACCATAAGGTTCCTTTGTCATCCACTCTAAAATCCGATGCCTTGTTTTCTCCAGTATGCATGCGGATTTTCATCAGGTCCTTGTCTGAACCTTGGGCCTTTCTGATCTTATCCTCCAGAGTAGGTTGAACACTCAACTTGCGACTGGAACCATGGGGGGTGATGTGCACATTTAATCGTGCCATTTCTTCTTGCAGGTGGGCATCCTTAGGTCCATAAGGTTTCCGGCTTAAGGCATCTGCTACCACGTTTGCTTTACCAGGGTGGTAATGAATTTCCACTTTATAATCCTTAACTAGTTCTAACCACCTTCTTTGCCTTAAGTTCAAATCTGGCTGGGTGAAGATGTACTTCAAGCTCTTATGGTCTGTGTAGATCTCATACTTATACCCAATCAGATAGTATCGCCAAATCTTGAGGGTATGCACTACGGCTGCAAACTCCAAATCATGGGTTGGGTAATTCTGTTCATGAGGCTTGAGTTGTTGGGAAGCATATGCCACTACTTTCCAATCTTGCATAAGGACACATCCTAATCCTTGAAGGGATGCATCACAATAAATGACAAAGTCTCGTTAAATATCCGGCAAGGTTAATACTGGGGCGGTTGTCAGTCTTCTCTTTAACTCCTGGAAGCTTTTCTCACATGACTCGATCTATGTGAACTTCTTCTCTTTCTTGAGTAGTTCTATCATGGGTCGGGCTATCTTGGAGAATCCTTCAATAAATCTCCGGTAATATCCGGCTAAACCGAGAAAGCTCCTGATTTCACTGACATTGGTTGGTTGCTGCCAATTGGAGACTGCTTCAACTTTTTCAGGGTCCACTTCTACTCCTTCTGCAGTCAAGATATGACCAAGGAATGCTACTTTCTCAAGCCAAAATTCACACTTGCTGAACTTGGCGTAGAGCTTGTGCGCTCTCAACTTTTCCAAAACCACTCGTAGGTGCTGCTCATGTTCTTCGACAGTCTTAGAGTAAATAAGTATATTGTCAATGAAAACTACGACAAACTTATCTAACTCTTCCATAAACACCTTATTCATGAGATTCATGAAATATGCAGGTGCATTGGTGAGTCCAAAGGACATCACCGTAAACTCATATTGCCCATAGCGGGTGACGAAGGCCGTCTTCAGAATGTCACTTGCCTTAATCTTGAGCTGATGATATCCTAACCTTAAGTCTATCTTGGAGAAGTACTTGGCTCCCTTCAGCTGATCAAAGAGGTCATCAATTCTAGGAAGAGGGTATTTGTTCTTAACGGTGACTTCATTTAGTGCACAGTAATCCACGCTCATCCTCATGCTTCCGTCCTTCTTCTTGACGAACAAGACTGGGGCTCCCCGTGATTTTGAGCTCGGTCTAATGAAACCACTTTGTTGTAACTCCTCCAGTTGTTTCTTTAGTTCTGCCAATTCAAAGGCTGCCATCCTATAGGGTCTCTTAGCTATAGGGGAGATTTCAGGGACAAGGTCAATGACAAACTCTATATCCCTATCTGGCGGCATTCCCAGGAGTTCTTCAGGGAAAACATCTAGGTATTCATTTACTACTGGAACTTCTTCCAAGGATTTAGCTTTCATACTAAAAACCATTGGATCCGGTCCACTTCCCCGAGTATGGCAGGTTACTTATACTCCTTCTGGGTTGGTTAGGTGTACCACCTTGTTAGCACAACTTATAAGGCCATTGTGTAGGCTTAGCCAATCCATTCCAAGGATCACGTCTATACCTTTAGACTTAAGTACTACTAGGTCTGCTAGGAACTCTACCCTATTTAAAATGATCCTTACCCGAGAACAACCCAGTTGACACTTAATGCCACCTCTAGGCGTTCGGTTTAATAGGGGTATTTTTAGTAGTACTGTAGGTATATTGTGCTTTTCCAACAAACTTGAGGATATGAATGAATGTGATGCTCTAGAATTAAATAATATTGTTGCCAAAACTGAGCTGACTAGAAACTCATCGAGCACTACGCCCTGAGCATCCTGAGCCTCTTGCGTGTTGATGTGGTTGACGCGGGCTCGTCCGAAGGACTGCTGGTTGTTGTTGCCGGTGTTGTTGCTGCGGATGGGTACACGATTGGCTACTGATAGAGCTGGCCTTGGTCCATTCACCGAGTTGGAGAAGGCTGATGCTGCCGGCTTGTTGTTGGCATATGGACAGTTGGCAATGAAGTGCCCTGTCTCACGGCAGTTGAAGCATGCTCTGGCATTGTTGCTGGCAGTAACTTAGCTTGTATTGCTCTATCGGGCCTTCATGGTGTTCTGGCTCTTGAACTGCCTGAACTGGGTGTTGGGGGCCTGAGAGCCGGTAGCTTGTGACTGGGTCCTGTACTGCATAGGGGCTTGGGACCTAGGCACCAGAGGGCCGAAGTGCCTCGGCTTCTAGAAACGGTCCTGCTGGCGAGCCTTGGTTTCCAGGAACTTACGCTTATTGTCTCTCTTTTCCTCTATCATGGTGTGACACTCAGGTAAATAGTATGGTCACACCCTAGATCTTTAGTGTGTGGTTATGTACAAAATGTAGCAAAAGTGTGTTTAAAAATGTTAATGATAAGCAAAGGTGATTGTTTGTATAGTTGTATTTAAATCAGGGTCCTTTTGTGCTAAATGGGTGAGCATGGAGGGTAGATTTTGAAAGTATGAGGGTTGTTTTGTAAAAGTTAAAAACTTATGTTTAAAACGCAAAAATAGGTGAAACTACCTTTTGGATGTAAATGTGGTGTAATTTTAACATAGGATTTATGCAAAGTTTAGAGATCTTGTTAAATTTCAATTTGATTGCAAAACCTTAGCTCTTTACTGAATGAATCTTAAAGCAAAGTTGTGCATTATGAAAAACTACACACTTTTTCTTTTGGGTCCATCTTCATTTGAGCAGTGGTGTGAAAGTTGTCCATGCTTTACAGAAAGGCCCCTGAGTTTTTTGCTTTTCGCAACTGGGTCCTCTGTCTTCCTCCTCGAGTCCCCGAGCTCCTCTGTTTTCCCTGCCGCGCGTGCGTGACCCTGCCGCCGGCCGCCCCTGGGCATCTGTAGCTCTGCGCCCCGATACACGCGTCGCTCCACCCCTTTCCCCGCTGCCCGTGCTAACCTTGCTGTCCCCTCCACACTTTGCCACGTAGGGCCACCGGAGCCGAGCGTCTGCCACGAGACCAAGGAAGTTCGCCGGTGCCGCTCACCATCTTGCGTCCATATCCGTAGCCAATTCCCTTCTTCCTTCCTTACTTGAAGTGATGCACTGCCATAAGGCTACCTTAAACCCCTATCCTCGGCCCGCTCCCTCCTCTCTTCTTCCTTGCGTCGCCGGAATCCGCCCGCACTCCTCACCGGCGTCCACCACAATCCCCCCATCCCGATCAAATCCCTTTAGCCTTTTGCTTCCTCACCTCCTCCTCTAGCTCCTCAGCCTGATCCGGTCCAGTCCCGAGCCGCCTTTCGCCGGAATCGCGTCCACCCCAAGCCGCCTCTCGCCGGAGCCGCCCGCGCTCGATCTCACCGTCGGCAGCTCCCTCCACTTGATCTCCGGCTCATCCAGGTGCTCAGCATGACTCCCCACCTCCCACTGGTGCTCATGCGCGTGCTAGACCCCCATGTTCGCCGGGCCTTCACCGGGAACGGCGTTGCGCCGCCACGGCCGCCGCACCTCTCCGTCGCCGACCATGTCCCACTGTTGCCCGTTGAGCACCACCCCTCCCAAACTATCCCTTGGGTTCCGTAGATCATGCCAAGGCCAGCTCTCCCCCGCCGGCGACCTCGCCATCGACAAGAACGCGTCGGGGCCGAGTGGCCGGCCATCGTCGGGGCCTGGTAGGGGCTTTTGTGCAAATAGAAATTCTATTCCAAGGGCCCCAGCGCAAACTTACCGAGACCCCCCTATATGTGTTGTTATTTTATGTGATTGATGTTGCTGTCTTGCAAAATTCTTAGAAAATCACAGAAAAATCCAAAAATTGCAAAATTAGTTTTGTTGGAAACTAGATTCCAAACCCTACAACTTTTGTTTATGAAGTTTGATATGAAACTAAATATTTTTGCATCTATTTTAAATCTAAGGTTAAAGGGTAATTGGTACATAACTTCTACATTTTTGCTTTGTTGCTTATGAAATTTTAACATGTAACTTCTATAAGCTATGTGTAACCTTGTATTAAAATTTCAAACCTAGCTTTGTTTGGTAACTTGACCTCTTTTGAATTGGGCATTTCAAATTTGAAATGTTAGCTAAGCATGTTCTATAAACCTATTTAGTTAAAATCCTTTATCATTCTCTAATGTATTAATGTTTAGTGTATAATTAAATTTCCAAAACTTTATGATCCTTTTAACTTAAAGTTTTGAGTTTGAATTTGGAATTCAAATTCAAATTCAAATGTTCTAGTTCCTGCTTGCAATAGATTCAGTGATATCCTCATGACTCCTTTATAAATGGTGATTCAAACCTAAACCCTTTTTATTTCATGAACTCTTATGTGTTGACTTGGTGAATTGCAACTTTTGCGATATAAGATCTTAAATTTGAATCTCACCTTACTTAAATTATTGCATCTCATATAGAATCAACGACGCTCGACGACGGAGATTACGAATTGGTCTTAGAACAAGACCAAGGGTTTTCTGAAGACCCAACACAAGCCGTCGAGGAACTAATTGAAGCTCTGAACCAAAGTTCGGAAATCTCTGACACTCCTGTCCCCAATCCCACTCAAGAAGGCAAGCCCCGATGCATATCCTAGTATTTCAAATTATTGCCATTTCACTTATGTATTATATATCTTGCATTATGTCTAGGAGTTGCAATGACACCCTAGTTGCATGATATCTCAGGAAACCAATGTATTGTACCCGAGTCCTTATCGCTTAAATGCTCTGCTAAATAGGATCGGTAAAAGTCGGGTGATTTTCTATCACTCGCGCGATATAGGAGTTGCTTGTTTATAATTCTGCAACCACTATAAGGATGATGGACAGGGTCATGTGCTGCATCATGACCTGAAGATTACCCTGTCTATTTTGATAAAAGCTTTAAGGTCGAAATGTGTGGTAGCGGTGGCTAAGCATTTGAAAGTACTAACCACATACCGCGAAATATGGTAAGCGGTAAACCTAGTAACCAATCGGCCCGGCAAGTGGGCATACCTCCCACCACTCGATTAATTTGGTTTTTCTCACGCACCGACCTGTGGGAGTACGTTCTGCGTGGCAGACAGGAATATGTGTTTTGTAGTCACGCTATAGACGTATGTCCTGCACAATTGGTGTGCGTACGGTCCTGCAAGTTGCTTGTGGTGGCCTGCCCACGATTCGGAATGAAAGGCAAACGGTTGCTTCGGAACAACTTGTGGATGTTCCAAGCGTGTGTGTTAGGTTCACCTTGCAAGGTTAAATTCGATTCAGAATCGTCCGCCTCTCACGAGGATTGAGACTGCTTATTCCTTCTGCCACATCAAGTAAAAAGTGTGATTATCTATGGAATGATTTTGATGGATGATAATATCTACCTTGCTTGCTTAGTATAAGTGCTTACCTAGATGTCTAATCAAACTAGAATCTGGAAGCTAAAACTTGAAAGTAAGTTATACTCTTAGTTGCTTTTCAGCTAAAAATAACCCAGAACCCTCGCAATACCTTCATGAGTCTAGTTACGGGCTAAAGTATACCCAAACTCGGGTAAGCCTTGCTGAGTATTAGAATACTCAGCCTTGCTAGTATCTGTTTTAGGTATAACCTTCGAGAATCCCACGGACAACCCTGTATGGCCAACGTCCGTTCCTTTTGGCTGGTCCGTGGAGTGGGACCCGTCCCCGGCTGGCAGTGACCCTCCTGAATGACACCAGGCCTTGGGCTGAGCATGGTGTCCACTTTCGCGATGTGTGTAGTCGCGTAATCTTTTCTTTCCGCTGTGAGTTTGGACAAGCCGTTCTGCTTGTCAGTTTGAACACTGTTTGTATAAGTTTACTTATATTTGAACCTGGTTTGTAATAATGTTTGAATGACTGTAAATTAAAAGTTGATGAGCTATTCTGTGATTGTAAACTCGCCTTCGTGCGAGGTAAACCTGCTTCGATCCTGTTGAACCATGGTTGTATCAGGCAGAGACCCGACAGACCAATGAATTGTTCCGTTTGAAGTGCGTTGAGTTAATGCCAGCTATATAGCAATCATTAGCGCACTTGAGCCGGAATAATTCAGGCGGTTCTACCACAGCTGGTATCAGAGCTGTAGGTTTACTTTTACATCTGAAGAAGCTCGTAAAAAGTGTTTTTGGGATAAAAATTTGCCAACAAATGAGTTTACAAGGTACGTTGGATCCGTTAAGGTTGATACTTAGAATGTAAAGCCCTAGAGACTTATATGGGAAATATCAGGTGGCTATTAGTATCTATATATGTATAGATAGTTCTGAGTTGCAGCACTACTTTCTGTCAAAATTTAAATTCCTGCACAATTCAACCTTACTTTTCATAATGACACCTACGATCGTGAGGTAAGAAGGTAAGGATCCTCAGCTAACTGGGGAGTTAGCCTTTCCGTCGGTGATGCGAACCGAACGCTGTTTCTCAAGCAGTGGCTTACTTGAGATGCTGCCAATGTACCAACTTAGGTTGATCATATTGGGAGTATATGGCTCGGCGCAGGGTATGGCGATCGCTATTCATACCCCTGCATTTTGCGGTACCCCCGTGAATACGTTATTTCGATAACGTATGCTAACGTTGTCTGTACGGCGGTAATTGTACAGATGCTGTTTCTATAGTGAACAGTACTATTTGAGGACGCTTTCATGTCGTGCTGCCATGAAAGGTTCATGATATACATATATATGTGTTCTTCTGCAGGTATACTAACCACGATTAAGAGGTTAGGACAAGTAGGATTTATCGATTAGTTATATAGTGAGAGCCGTATGGGTATGCCACCGGAATTAACTACGTAAGTCCGAACATATTCGGCAGTTGTTTTGGTTGTGAGGACGAGTAGTACGTGCATGCATAATCTGTTATTAACCAAACGAATGTAATATATGTTTGACGTTGCTAAAGATGAATGATGTGTTGTTTGTCTTTGGAATAGGCTGATAAAGTTTTGAGGGTAGTTTTAAGTTAAGTATCTTAAAGTATCTTAGGTTTTCATCTGATTTTTAGTCCCTACTGTTATCAGAATTGATTATCCCGTTCTATTTATCTTGTACTTTCTTAGCAAGGTAAAAAGTCTCGCCATTTGCATTCTTGTTGCAGATGGGAGCCCCTTCTAATGTCTTTTGGGATCCGGAAGGGCATCTCCAAACAAATGCCCTTCATTGGGAGGGTTTCCCTCGTTTACTTTGGGAATCCTTACAGTTTTTCCACTATACGGAACCTCCCCAATATGATGCTATTGAGTATTTGGAAGAAGGAGTTCACAGAGCTCAAGTCAGGATGACCATTCCTCAGCATCCTTTTCGCTCGCAATGGCAACCCATTGAAATTGAAGTGATGGGTTTCCGGATTGTGGATACCATTGAAGGGGCAGCACTAGAAGCTATCTATGTCTTCTGTAGTCAACATCCCAGGGAAGTCGCAGGACAACCCATTGGTTTGTTTGCTACAACAGATCCTAGTGAGTCAGAATGGAATCTCAGGGTAATTCCTGAGAGTCACAGATTGGAAGGTTCACCGGAAGAAGCACTTCGAGGGATGATGCGCTTCATGAATGTGCAGTATCATTACCAATCGTTGCTACGTCGTGAGATGGGCCAATTGGTTAATGCTGCGCGAAGTCTCCATAGGGAAGCTACCAGACATATCACCCAAGTGGATCAACTTCGAGCTTTGGTGATTGAGAAAGATGGAATCATTGCTACCCAAAATGAGACTATTCATCTCAGGGAAGATCAAATCAATGAAAGTGATGCGACGATCACCCAACGCAACACAATCATTGAATTTCTTCAAGAGCAGATTCATGATCTTATCCTCAAAGTGGATGATGCCAATGCACACATAAATGAGCTTCAATAGCAGCCTGTACCTCCTGCAGTACCGGTGCCTGAAGAAGAAGAGGAAGATCCCGAGGAAATAGAGGGAGTCTCCGAGATTGACTCTGAGCACGGAGACCCTGTCATCAGCCCCCATCATTCCTCCTCGGGTAGTCAGTCATCAGTGGGAAACTTTGATGACTTTTAGTTATAGTTGAGTGAGTGATAGTCTAGTTGTAACTAGTGTAAAAAGATGTGACATAGGTAGTGTGTAGTTTATCTAGAGGTAGAGCCACTTGTTGTATATGTGGCATGTGCTTGTAGACAAAGGTTTGTAGTGGTTTGAGTGTGTTGATATAAGATGTAAGGATTATCAGTGTTTACATAGCAATCTAAATCCTGTGTTTTGTTATCGTACTCAATGTTCTTGCATCTGTTTTGAGTGGAGCGAATGGAACATATTAATTGCATTTCGTTTGGTAATTGCATATCATCTGAAATGGGAGCAAGAATATGGTTAATAATGAATATCTCCTTTATTTCAGATGGTTGGAGCTACTCGCGGAACCCCGGAAGGATTCTGGGCAGGTCAGCCCGGTGCTTCTCAGCAACCGCCACCGCCACCTCCAAATTTGGCCGAGGTTATGGCCCGGCAAACAGAGCTTCTTAACCAACTTGTGCAAGCTCAAATGGGCCACTTCCATCAGCAACCCCGAGGCCGAGAGGAACCCCTGTCAGCCAGTTACCAGAACTTCCTCAGCACTCAACCTCCATTATTCCATAAGGCGGATGAACCTTTGGACGCAGATGCTTGGCTTCGAACCATCGAGTCCAAGTTCACCTTATTATCAGCTCCATATTCAGAAGAGAATAAGGTGCTCTTTGCAGCCCAGCAACTCCGAGGCACTGCCCGTCTATGGTGGGATCAGTTTCATGCTATGCAACCTGCCGAACATGTTGTCACTTGGGACGAGTTTCAGACTGCGTTTCAAGCGCATCACATACCGGAAGGACTCATTGAGCGAAAGCTCAATGAATTTTTAAATTTGACCCAAGGTACCCGCACCATTACGTAGTATGCACAAGTCTTCAATCACTTGTGCCAGTATGCGGGATCTCATGCGGACACTGATGCCCGCAAACGTGATCGCTTTCGCCGAGGCCTAAACCCCAAACTTAAAGAATGGCTGAATTTGGTAAAGGCCGACAATTTTAATGAGTTGGTCAACATGGCCATTACTCAGGAAGACTGCATTTTAGCCCACAGAGTAGAAAAGAAACAGAAAGCACCTACAGGGCCTGCAACTCCACCATCAAGATATCGGTTGGTCCCGAGTAACACCCCTCGAGCCCCGCCCCGAGGCAATTTGCCTAGCAGATGGGTAGCCCGACCACCCCAACAGGCACAATTCAACCCACCACTGCCGCCACAAATTCAACAGCAACTGCGACAAGGTCCACGGCCGAACTTTCCGCCAGCCACTCCAGGAAACAGCAACTATCGTTGTTTCAATTGCGGAAGCCCGTCCCACTTCATCAAGGACAGCCCCCAACCTAGGAAATCGTTCCAAGGGCAGACATCTAATCCGATCAACAAGGGTAAGGGCAAGAGACAAGTGGTCCAGGTCCGTCAAGGGAGGGTGAACCTCACCACACTCTCCAAGCTTCCCGAAGGAACACCGATAATGATGGGTACATTTTCTATCAACCATCACCCAGTTATTGTTCTGTTTGATTCTGGTGCCACCCATAGTTTTATCAGTAAGGATTGTGGGACTAAAATAGGTTTGGATATCTATTCTATAAATGAAGCTTATAGAATTATAACTCCTGGTGGTAAGGTTTTATCCAATCAAATCTGTAGAATGGTACCCATTCAGCTGGGTAGTCACCTAATCAAAATAGATCTGTTAGCAATAGACCTAAAGGGAATGGATGTTCTCTTAGGTGTGAATTGGATGACCCAAAATCATGTATGTTTAGATATCCCCTCCCGAATAGTGGAAATAAATTTTCCTGAACAAGAACCTACTATCCTGTATCTCCCACAACAGGGGTGCACCAATTCCTGTACCTATGCTGCTACCGGGATCAAGCTAAAGGATATTCCAGTTGTCTGTGAATATACAGATGTCTTTCCAGAGTATTTACCTGGAATGCCCCCGGATAGAGATATCGAGTTCATCATAGAACTCCAACCTGGCACAGCCCCTATCTCTAAGAAATCCTATCGCATGCCTCCTAACGAGTTGGCTGAATTGAAAATCCAACTCCAGGATCTCTTAGACAAAGGGTTTATTCGTCCAAGTGCATCACCCTAGGGTTGTCCAGCCTTGTTTGTGAAAAAGAAAGACAATAGCTTAAGGCTGTGTGTTGATTACCGTCCTCTCAATGCGGTGACTATCAAAAATAAGTATCCCCTACCCCGCATTGACATTCTTTTCGATCAGCTAGCCGGAGCTAAGGTATTCTCTAAGATTGATCTTCATTCCGGCTATCACCAAATTAAGATCCGACCCGGTGATATTCCAAAAACAGCTTTCTTCACTCGATATGGTCTATACGAATATCTAGTCATGTCGTTTGGTCTCACTAATGCTCCAGCCTATTTCATGTACCTTATGAATTCTGTCTTCATGCAAGAACTCGACAAATTTGTTGTGGTCTTCATTGACGACATTTTGATCTACTCCAAAAACCCAACAGATCATGCCCAACATCTTCATGTCATCCTTCAGCGATTAAGAGACCACCATCTGTACGCCAAGTTCTCCAAGTGCGAGTTTTGCCTGGATACGGTAAAATTTCTGGGCCATACCATTTCTGGTGACGGAATATCCGTCGATCCCGGTAAAGTACAAGAAGTGATGTATTGGAAACCCCCAACCTCAGTCCATCAGATTCGTAGTTTTCTTGGTCTAGCAGGCCATTACCATCGATTCATCCCGGATTTCTCCAGAATAGCCAAACCTATGACCGAACTACTGAAGAAAGGTGTTAAATTCTCCTGGGATCGAAAATGCGATGATGCATTCCACGTTCTCAGAGATCATCTTACTACTGCTCCAGTTTTGGCTCAACCGGATGTGTCAAAACCCTTTGACCTCTATTGTGATGCATCAGGAACTGGGCTTGGTTGTGTCCTTATGCAAGACCACCGAGTGATTGCATATGCATCACGGGCACTCAAAGTTCATGAACAAAATTATCCTACTCATGACCTTGAACTGGCAGCTGTCATCCATGCTTTAAAAATTTGGAGACATCATCTAATGGGTGCAAAGAGTCATATATATACCGACCCCAAGAGCCTCAAATATATCTTTACCCAAGCAGATTTGAATATGAGGCAAAGACGTTGGTTAGAACTGATCAAAGACTATGACCTAGAGGTACATTATCATCCAGGCAAGGCCAATGTCATTGCAGATGCGCTTAGCCGCAAAGCACATTGTTCTTGCTTATCTGTTAAAGCTTTCAGTGAGACTCTTTGTTGGGAAATGGGAAAGCTTAATCTAGAAATTGTTTCCCAAGGTGACCTAAACCACCTCTCGGCTGAAGCCACGCTTTGGGATGACATTGTTCTAGCTCAGCAGTGCAGTGAGGGAGTTGGAATCATTAAGCAAAAGATAGCACAAGGAGAGAAAAAGTGTAAATATTTCCAAGTGGATCCTGAAGGAGTTTTGTGGTTCAATCGACGACTTGTTGTACCCAAGGACCATAAACTCCATAAACAGATAATGGATGAGGCGCATCTATCTACATTTTCTATACACCCTGGCAGCACAAAAATGTACCAAGATCTAAAACAAAGCTTTTGGTGGACCCGTATGAGACGAGAAATCGCCAAGTATGTCTCAGAATGTGATATCTGCCAAAGGGTCAAAGCCAGTCATTTGAAGACTGCTGGTACCCTTCAACCTCTAACCATTCCCTCTTGGAAATGGGAAGATATCAGTATGGATTTTATTGTTGGTCTGCCTAATACTTCTCTGAGACATGACTCTATTTGGGTAATCGTGGATCGATTAACCAAATCTGCACATTTCCTTCCTATGCACACTACCTGTAATGCCAAGAAGTATGCCGAGATTTACTTGGATCAAATTGTTCGCCTTCATGGCATACCTAAGACCATCATTTCTGATCGTGGGACACTATTCGTCGCTCGGTTCTGGGAACAACTCCAAGATGCTCTTGGAACTAAGTTAATTCGAAGCTCAGTGTATCATCCTCAAACAGATGGACAGACTGGAAGCGTAAATCAGATCTTGGAAGATATGCTTAGAGCCTGTGTCCTTCAATATGATAAACATTGGGACAAATGCCTACCACTGGCAGAATTCTCATACAATAACAGTTATCAGGCCAGTCTCAAGATGGCCCCATTTGAAGCATTGTACGGTCGCCGTTGTAGAACTCCTTTGAGTTGGTCACAAACCAGCGAGCGTAAAATCTTTGGACCCGACCTTGTTAATGAGGCAGAAGAGAAAGTAAGAATTATACAGGCGAATCTTAAGACGGCACAATCTCGACAGAAAAGCTACGCTGATATACAAAGAAGCCCACTATGGTTTCAAGTCGGAGACTTCGTATATCTTCGAGTATCTCCTACCCGAGGTATTCAAAGGTTCAGCGTAAAAGGGAAACTTGCTCCTCGATACATCGGACCCTTTGAAATCCTTGAAATCTGTGGACCCGTAGCTTATCGTCTTCAACTTCCTCCTCAACTAGCGGCCATCCATAAAATCTTTCATGTATCTCAACTTCGGAAATGTGCCAAAGTTCCTACTGAAGTTATCAATCCTCAGGCTATTGAAATTGAAGCCGACCTAACTTATACAGAACATCCCATCAGAGTGCTAGATACCAAAGAAAGGAGTACTAGAAGGGAAACTATTAGGATGTACAAGATTCAGTGGAACCATCACACCGAAGAAGAAGCAACATGGGAAACTGAGTCTTATCTTCAACATAATTTCCTAGATTTCTTCCAAGCAAATCTCCGAAATTGATCATTCAATTTCTTCTAATCCGGAATCTCAGGACGAGATTCCTCTTTAGGGGGGAAGGCTATTGTGGCAGAACCAACCTGAATTATACTAGCTCAAGTACGCGAGTCCACTCCCGAGGGCTCCAACGTGCTTCAAATGGTATAATCCCTTGGCCTGTCGGGTAACGTCCCGATAAACCACCGATACACAGGATCAAATAAGGTTACCTCAGACGAAGGTGAGTCCAGAGATACAGTTACCATCATATTTTACATCATAGGAAATTACATTACAAGAGTTTCTAAAAGTCGTACGAAGTTTCAAATTTAGAGGAAACATTACAAACTGTTAAAGTTATGATTTTTGGCAGCGGAAAACATACGCGATGATTTACAATACATCGTCAAGACGGATGCCATGCTAAGTCCGGGCACGACATCACTCGATATCATCAGTGTTGGCCGGGGACGGATCCCACTCCACGGACCAATCATCTGAGGAGCACAGGGCCAAGGCAAGGGAAGAGTAGGGGCTTCAAAGACTTTACCCGAAAAACAAGTCACTAGCAAGACTGAGTATACTAATACTCAGCAAGGCTTACCCAGGATTGGGTATACTTTAGCCCATAATTAAACTCATGAAGGCATTTCAAGGGTTCTGGGTTTATTTTCAGCTGAAAAGCAACAAAGAGTATGAACTACTTTCAAATTTTAGCTTTCACATTCTAGTTGATTATCCATTCTAGGTTAGCACCTACACTAAGAAAGCAAGGTAGAGATTATCATCCATCAAGATTGTTCCATAAACAATTACACTTTTTACTCGATGTGGTAAAAGGGATAAGCAGTCTCATTCATCATGAGAGGCGGACGATTCCTGAATCGAAATTCAACCTTGCAAGGTAAACCTAACTCACACGCTTGGAACATCCAACGATAGTTCCAAAGCAACCGTTTGCCTCTCAATCCGGGTCGGGGATCAGGTCCACCACAAGCGACTGTAGGACCGTACGCACACCCAATGTGTGCAGGACATACGTCTGTAGCGCGACTACAAAACCCGTATTCCTGTCTGCCATGCAGAACGTACTCCCGCACGTTGGTGCATGAGAAAAACCAAATTAATCGAGTGGTGGGAGGTATGTCCACTTGCCGGGCCGATTGGTTACTAGGCTTACCGCTTACCATATTTCGCGGCATGTGGCTAGTACTTTCAAACGCTTAGCCACCACTACCACACATTTCGATCTTAAAGCTTTTATCAAAACAGATAGGATAAACTTTAGGTCATGATACAGCACATGACCCTATCCATTATCCTTATAGTGGTTGCAGAATTGTAAACAAGCAACTCCTATATCGCGCGAGTGACAGGAAATCACCCGACTTTTACCGGTCCTGTTTAGCAGAGCATCTAAGCGATAAGGACTCGGGTACAATACATTGGATTCCTAAGATCTCATGCAACTAGGGTTTCACTTCAACTCCTAGACGTAATGCAAGATATAATATAAATAGACATAGATTGCAGTGTAATTAAAGTAGTGGGATATGTCCGGGGCTTGCCTTTACTGGTGGGACTGAAGTTAGGGATGTTAGCATTGTTGTCTTCCGAACTTTAGTTCGGGGCTTCAGATAATCCCTTGGTAACATTTGCTTGGTCTTCAGGAACTTTCTCTGCAGACTCCTGGGAGATCTTGTAGGTACCGTTTGCGGAAGTAGTCGTATATACATGCAATGCAACATTACATTCAAAGGGTGCACATAAAACTATTTGACTTCACAACAAAGTTGCAAGTCAACACTCATTTAACATACCACTCATATAACAACTAAAAAGATCTGAACTAAACCTAGACAGAGCTATAGGGGAACAACTAATTAGAATCAGCTACTTGTTGAGGGTTACAACAGAGCCGATTGGAAACAACAGGGGTTTAGCTGATTGATGTGCTTAGGTCATGCCTAACAGAGCCGTGTCTATTGTGTTAGCTTATTGATCTAGGGTTGTGTACTTTGGTCTGTGTAGCTGATTGATAGGTGCACCAGGTTTCTAATTGATTGATGAAAGCATCGATTACTTTGGCAGAAGGATGATTCCTAAAGCAGTTGTCTTAACTGACATGTGCTTAAGTGTTATTCTAGGTAACTAGGTGTGGTTGTGTCGGCTCGATTACGTCAGCACAACAATTGAGTGACGTACAGCCGATTGGAGTGTGGTTGAGGATATGTGACCGATAGACATATAGCCGATCTCTCAGCCGATAAATCGGTTGACAGAAGTGTGTGGATAAGGATGGAAAAACTAAGGATTGATCGGCCATATTTGACCGATATGGAAAATAACTAGAATCGGCTTGGATTGGCCGATAGCAAGAATCTTAAGATTGTGTGTGCATCTCCGATACATCGACTATGTGCAGCCGATGTAGGACAGAATAAAGGAATTCTATCGACAGTAGTCGATACTAGAAAGGTAACAACCGTATCAGCTAACCAGCCGATGGTAGAAGCATCGACTGACAGATGTTACACATGAACATCATAGACTCAAGGAAACGGATGCTTAGCGGCTAAACTGATAGCCAACACTGAAGCATAGCTGCCAAGATGTATTGGCTAAGCAGCAGATGTACATGAACTAACAAGGATCTTTATACGAATAGGACCTAAGGAGACTGCAATCAAGACAAGGATAACGTCTTGATGGCAGGGACATGAGCACTCGTGTGAAAAGATTAACCAGATATCACACACCACTACTTAAGACATACATCCTATGATTTACCTTTCAGTTATAACACAAGCATACAATATAAAGTACAATAAAGCATTCATTCCCTAATAGTTAACCTAGACCACAAATCAAAGACTTTCAACTCAAAATCACAACATATAACTTGTAGATTTTGACCTAGGGTTTCAAACAAAACTGATTTTGTATCTTTATGAACTTCTTACGAAAATCTATGAAATGTAGAAGTTCACTGATTTGAAATAAAGAAAGTTCTGGAAATCTTACAGAAAACACCCTAGAATTTTCTAAATCAAAGCAATCAAGTCCCTAGTCAGGGAAAAATAGATGGCAGGAAGATATTGACAATATTCCGGCAAAGGGATCGCCGGCATTAGAAAGATTTAGTGAATCAGGGCAAACCTTGGGGTAGCCTTGGTTATGAAGGAGAACACGCGGAAAGTGAATTCCCGCGGTGAACAGGATTGGCGATGAGAAGAGCTCGACAGTGAAGAGATTCCGTGGGTGACGAAGAAGTTTGCCGGGAAGGGTTGCCGTGGGTGGAAGATGGCCGAAGGAGTAGTCTCCATGGTGATTCGTGGGGATAGCGATTGAGCGATTCACGAGGGGTATGAACTGTTGGAGGTCGTGGACCCTGGGACAAGACGACAGAGCCGGGTTGGTTCGCTAGGACAACTCCTCCGCGAACCTCCAGGGTCCAACTGCTCACGAGCTAAGCCTTCTTTTGCTCACGCACGTGTGCCACTGATACACGGCCGGCACGCCCGCGTAGCTCCCTGCAGGACTGCCGTGCTTGGTTGCATCGAGGCTCCTTCGAGCTCGTCACGCCTAACTGCCGCCTTCGCTCCACAACTCCTCCTTCCGACTCGCCTCGCCAAACTCGTAGCCGCATCACTATCTGTGGCCTCCGCCGCCCCACGCTGAGCACTCGACATGGTCAAACCCTGGAAGGAAACCCTGGATGTCATGCTGTTTGCAGACCAGCTGCTGTCAAACCTGCGCCGCTGTTTTCGCCTTGACCACCCCGTGCTGCTGCTCCTCTTCCTCCTCATCTGCTGGACCCGTGTCGCCCCGGCCTTGTCGCGCCGCACCTGCACACCGTTGCTCTGCACAACATCACAACATCCGCCCGACGGCATCTTGCACCCTTGACGCCTCGCCCGACAGCAGGACCCTCGCGTTCTCAGCACCATGCGCGCCAGCGCGATTCTCTGCCCGCCCGACAACTGCACTGGGCCGCGCCGCTCTGCACGTCCTGCCGGTCCCGTGGCTCGGGCTCACCCACGTCCGCGCCCCCGATTCCCGAGTCTGTTCCAGTACTTCGGCGCCACGGCCGTTCACCCGCGTCAACGCCCTGCGCACGCCGTCGCCTACTCGCGCGCCTCCGCTCGCGAGCCGCAGCCGGCCACCATGGTGCCGTCGCTCGCCCGCTCGAACCGCAACCGCTCCGCGGCTCCACCTGCACCGCCGGCTTCCGCACGCGCTTCGCATTCGCGCTTGCGCCGCTCCGGCCGAGCCAGCGCCGTCTGTGACGCTCTGCTCCTAGGCCCTCCGCGCACACACCTGCCCAACCCCGCACGCCAGCTCGCGCCCGCGGCGCACACCTGTCTCGCTCCTGCGCTGCCCTGCTCAGCCTCCACGCGCCCGCCGTGCACCGGCCCACCTGCGCGTCGCTTGCCTCGGGTCCGCCTGCAGAGCTGCAGCCGTGCCGCCGGCCTGCCGCCCGCGTGCCTGGGCCGCGCTGCCTGGGGCCGCCAGCTCCGCGCCGAGCCGCTCGCTGCGCCCTCCGCCGCAGCGCGCCTCCTCCCGCGCTCCCAGCTCCTGCGCCCGAGCCGTGCCGAGCGTCCGCCGCTCCGGCTCGCCCAGGCCGCCCAGCGCCCGTGCACCTCCGCCTGGATCCGCAGCCGCCAGCTGCACAGCTCACATGCTGCCGCAGCTGCTGCACGCACCTGGCCGAGCCCAGCTGCGGCCGCCCGCTGCCTGCTGAGGAAGGGAAAATAGAGAGAGAGAGAGAGAGAGAGAGAGAGAGAGAGAGAGAGAGAGAGGAAGGAAACAAAGATGCGTTTGGATGTTGCTGCCGGTAGGGAAGAAGATAAGGGCGCCAGGGATAAGAGAACAGAGGAGAAGGGAAAAGAGGTTTCCCAAGGACTTATGCACGATTTCAGAAAACTGCAGGGGCTCATTTGTAAAGCAAAATTTGCCGTTGATTTAAAACCCTAATGAAGAAATACCCAAACTCTACAACATTGCTTTAGGGCTTAAGTTCAAAAACTTAAAACTTATATTTTTACATGTGAATCTTTGAATAAATTCGGATTTGAATTGCTTTTGTCCTAAAGAATGAAACTTTATAAAATTTAGGATCTAAATGCAAGCATTTATGACACGTCATGATGACGGGATAGACTCGTCATAATGACTGGATAGACATGTCATGATGACTTGCACTTTTACACTTTCGTCCTGAGTAAATTTGAAAGTTACTTTTGTAAATCAAACATTTGCATAAAAGGACTTATACTTTTATAAAATCACATAAATACCCTTATTTTTACCACTTTACCTAAAAATTTTTACACACTTCAACACACACATTTCAAATACAACTTTCAAATAAACATACATTTTTACAAGGGTTAACATAAGAAAAACATGTTTATCAAAACCACCTTTCACTTATTTTGAAATTACCCTTATCCACTTACATTTTGCAAAAATAACCCTAGGTTTTTCTATAATTGCAAAAATACCCCTTTTTACTTGCACTTTAAATTTTCAAAACTTCACACAAACACACACCAGCTTTACACTATCAAACACATACTTCACACTAACAATTTATGGGCCTAGCTTACAAGCACATGAACTGTCACAGCCTCCCCCCTAAAAAGAATCTCGTCCCGAGATTCGGACGAAAGACTCTGAAGGGAAGAGAAGTAAATCACCCATCAAAAGTGACAAAAAGCAATCACACCAGAGAAGGTTGATGTTGATGATAAAAGCTGTTGGGGTATGACAAGATGTGTATGACGAGAGTATAGATGGATTGTACATGAATAAGTTTGACGAGAGAAAAGAGAGAAAGGTGATCAAGTTCTCATAGAATTGAGATCACAATCATGAAAACGATAAATGTCGATGACATTCATTACAAAACTTATGATTAGCAAGTGAGGATAGTACAAGGGATTGACAAAGTGATGTTTGAAACATTCTTGCTCAGAGTTTATTACCCGAATGATTTGGATGATGCTGATTGCAAAACATGCCTATTTATACTGATGCAATCAAGGGATAATGATAAAATGCTCTACTCAGAGTGCAATGCTCGATATATAACCATGAATGTGATGCACTGTTGAGATGCATGATTGCAATGATGGTGCGACATGAGGATGGAGGATTCTATGCATAATCGAAATGGTGCATATGACACAATGCATTACCATGATGCTGATCGAATGATGCATACACCATGATGCAAGGATGATGATACTTGCAATGTATGCACGTATGAAATGCATGAAGTATGATGCACACCCTTCTAAGTTGATGATGCATATGACTCGCACTCTACAACCGTTCTCTCGTAACAAACACCTGGGTAGGTCTATATCCTTGAGCGAAGATCAAAAGTTAGGACACTAGTAAGGTTGCATAAGAAGAGATTGCAGTGGGGTTACGTCACATATACCTAGTCACCAGTGCGCTCCTAATGGCTCAATCATGTGACTGCAGTGCACATGAGGCCTTAGGTTCCGACACGGCATCATGGTCATGTGATTAAACACCACCACAATAGAGGAATAGCAACCTTGTAGTGCCAACAGCAACAAGATAGGTCTTAAGAAACCCAAGATAACCCGAAGTTGTATTGGAAGCACATTCGTAAGTCAGTCTACGGATTTTCGATGATGATGCAATACCATGCACTGACCAAAGATGGTATGTGTTATGATGCATGACTTTTGCTGGGAGAATTGTATCCAAAAAGTAATTGTTGTCATAAATCTTTTTAATTTATCCAAAATCATCTGAGCAAAAATTGAAGGTGCATCTTTCAGATGTTGTAACCAGAATAGCCAATAAGATATGGTAAAACATTGAGAGAGGACAGATGATTCACTGAATAATGGATCCAAGGGTTTGCTGACAACTATCAAGATTTAACCCTCAAGGAAAAGCAAGATCAAGGGTTTGATTTAGCTGTCAAGCTAAGATCGGCGATAGGGTTCAAACATAACCCAATCCACTTGATTCACAAAAGACTTCCTTAACTCTAAGATAGCCTAACAGATTACGTTGGCTCCTACAGCACAAAGTCTAGGCGGACATTCAGATACAAGCAACACATTTCAGTACATCAACGTAACAAATAAGGCAATCAGGTCAATCCAAGATAACATGATGCATGCACGTAGTACGCGTCCTCACAAACAAAAATAACTGCCAAGTAATCTTGGTCTTACGTGGTTAAGTACGGTGGCATCATATAGATACGTCTCTCCCTATTAACTAGTCGATAAACCCTATCCGTCCTAATTTCGTAATCGTGGTTAGTGCACCTGCAGAAAACCACAAAAATATCTATACCGAACCTTTCATGCCAGCATGTCATGAAAGCGTCCCCAAACATTACTGTTTACTATAGAAACAGCATCTGTATAATTACCGCCGTACAGACAACGTTAACATACATTATCGAGATAACGTATTCACGGGGGTACTGCAAAAATGCGGGGATGTTGCTGTTCATACCCCCTTACCTAACTATATACTCCCAATGTAGTCAACCGAAGTTGGTACATTGGCAGCATCTCAAGTAGGCCACTGCTTGAGAAACAGCGTTCGGTTCGCATCACCGACGGGAAGGCCAAGCTCTCTCAGTTGGCTGAGGATCCTTACCTTCTTACCTCATCATCAAAGGTGTCGTTACAGAAAGTAAAGTTGGGTTGTGCATGAATTTAAGTTTTGACAGAAAAGTAATGCTGGTAGTTAGGGTTATATATATATATATTATAGCCACCTCTAATTCCCTCATAAGCATTACCCTAGGACTTTACGTACTAAGTACAATCCTTAACGAAACCAACGTAGTTTTGCCAAACATTTTGTTGGTCAAATTTTTATACTGAAAGCATTTTTAAGGTAAAATATATCTCCAGGGTAACCTTATAGCTCTGATACCAGCTGTGGCAGAACCAACCTGAATTATACCGGCTCAAGTACGCGAGTCCACTCCCGAGGGCTCCAACGTGCTTCAAACGGTATAATCCCTTGGCCTGTGGGGTAACGTCCCGATAAACCACCGATACACAGGATCAAATAAGGTTACCTCACACGAAGGTGAGTCCAGAGATACAGTCACCATCATATTTTACATCACAGGAAATTACATTACAAGAGTTTCTAAAAGTAGTACGAAGTTTCAAATTTAGAGGAAACATTACAAACTATTAAAGTTATGATTTTTGGCAGCGGAAAACATACGCGATGATTTACAATACGTCGTCAAGACGGATGTCATGCTAAGCCCGAGCACGACATCACTCGATATCATCAGTGTTGGCCAGGGATGGATCCCACTCCACGGACCAATCATCTGAGGAGCACAGGGCCAAGGCAAGGGAAGAGTAGGGGCTTCAAAGACTTTACCTGAAAAACAAGTCACTAGCAAGACTGAGTATACTAATACTCAGCAAGGCTTACCCGGGATTGGGTATACTTTAGCCCATAACTAGACTCATGAAGGCATTTCAAGGGTTCTGGGTTTATTTTCAGCTGAAAAGCAACAAAGAGTATGAACTACTTTCAAATTTTAGCTTTCATATTCTAGTTGATTATCCATTCTAGGTTAGCACCTACGCTAAGCAAGCAAGGTAGAGATTATCATCCATCAAGATTGTTCCATCAACAATTACACTTTTTACTCGATGTAGTAAAAGGGATAAGCAGTCTCATTCATCGTGAGAGGCGGACGATTCCTGAATCGAAATTCAACCTTGCAAGGTAAACCTAACTCACACGCTTGGAACATCCAACGATAGTTCCGAAGCAACCGTTTGCCTCTCATTCCGGGTCGTGGATCAGGTCCACCACAAGCGACTGTAGGACCGTACGCACACCCAATGTGTGCAGGACATACGTCTGTAGCGCGACTACAAAACCTGTATTCCTGTCTGCCATGCAGAACGTACTCCCGCACGTCGGTGCGTGAGAAAAACCAAATTAATCGAGTGGTGGAAGGTATGTCCACTTGCCGGGCCGATTGGTTACTAGGCTTACCGCTTACCATATTTCGCGGCATGTGGCTAGTACTTTCAAACGCTTAGCCACCACTACCACACATTTCGACCTTAAAGCTTTTATCAAAACAGATAGGATAAACTTTAGGTCATGATACAGCACATGACCCTATCCATTATCCTTATAGTGGTTGCAGAATTGTAAACAAGCAACTCCTATATCGCGCGAGTGACAGGAAATCACCCGACTTTTACTGGTCCTGTTTAGCAGAGCATCTAAGCGATAAGGACTCGGGTACAATACATTGGATTCCTAAGATCTCATGCAACTAGGGTTTCACTTCAACTCCTAGACGTAATGCAAGATATAATATAAATAGACATAGATTGCAGTGTAATTAAAGTAGTGGGATATGTCCGGGGCTTGCCTTTACTGGTGGGACTGAAGTTAGGGATGTTAGCATTGTTGTCTTCCGAACTTTAGTTCAGGGCTTCAGATAATCCCTTGGTAACATTTGCTTGGTCTTCAGGAACTTTCTCTGCAGACTCCTAGGAGATCTTGTAGGTACCGTTTGCGGAAGTAGTCGTATCTACATGCAATGCAACATTACATTCAAAGGGTGCACATAAAACTATTTGACTTCACAACAAAGTTGCAAGTCAACACTCATTTAACATACCACTCATATAACAACTAAAAAGATCTAAGCTAAACCTAGACAGAGCTATAGGGGAACAACTAATTAGAATCAGCTACTTGTTGAGGGTTACAACAGAGCCGATTGGAAACAACGGGGGTTTAGCTGATTGATGTGCTTTGGTCATGCCTAACAGAGGCGTGTCTATTGTGTTAGCTTATTGATCTAGGGTTGTGTACTTTGGTCTGTGTAGCTGATTGATAGGTGCACCAGGTTTCTAATTGATTGATGAAAGCATCGATTACTTTGGCAGAAGGATGATTCCTAAAGCAGTTGTCTTAACTGACATGTGCTTAAGTGTTATTCTAGGTAACTAGGTGTGGTTGTGTCGGCTCGATTACATCAGCACAACAATTGAGTGACGTACAACCGATTGGAGTGTGGTTGAGGATATGTGACCGATAGACATATAGCCGATCTCTCAGCCGATAAATCGGTTGACAGAAGTGTGTGGATAAGGATGGAAAAACTAAGGATTGATCGGCCATATTTGACCGATATGGAAAATAACTAGAATCGGCTTGGATTGGCCGATAGCAAGAATCTTAAGATTGTGTGTGCATCTCCGATACATCGACTATGTGCAGCCGATGTAGGATAGAATAAAGGAATTGTATCGACAGTAGTCGATACTAGAAAGGTAACAACCATATCAGCTAACCAGCCGATGGTAGAAGCATCGACTGATAGATGTTACACAGGAACATCATAGACTCAAGGAAACGGATGCTTAGCGGCTAAACTGATAGCCAACGCTGAAGCATAGCTGCCAAGATGTATTGGCTAAGCAGCAGATGTACATGAACTAACAAGGATCTTTATACGAATAGGACCTAAGGAGACTGCAATCAAGACAAGGATAACGTCTTGATGGCAGGGACATGAGCACTCGTGTGAAAAGATTAACCAGATATCACACACCACTACTTAAGACATACATCCTATGATTTACCTTTCAGTTATAACACAAGCATACAATATAAAGTACAATAAAGCATTCATTCCCTAATAGTTAACCTAGACCACAAATCAAAGACTTTCAACTCAAAATCACAACATATAACTTGTAGATTTTGACCTAGGGTTTCAAACAAAACTGATTTTGTATTTTTATGAACTTCTTACGAAAATCTATGAAATGTAGGAGTTCACTGATTTGAAATAAAGAACGTTCTGGAAATCTTACAGAAAACACCCTAGAATTTTCTAAATCAAAGCAATCAAGTCCCTAGTCAGGGAAAAACAGATGGCAGGAAGATATTGACAATATTCCGGCAAAGGGATCACCGGCATTAGAAAGATTTAGTGAATCAGGGCAAACCTTGGGGTAGCCTTGGTTATGAAGGAGAACACGCGGAAAGTGAATTCCCGCGGTGAACAGGATTGGCGATGAGAAGAGCTCGACAGTGACGAGATTCCGTGGGTGACGAAGAAGTTTCCCGGGAAGGGTTGCCGTGGGTGGAAGATGGCCGAAGGAGTAGTCTCCGTGGTGATTCGTGGGGATAGCGATTGAGCGATTCACGAGGGGTACGAACTGTTGGAGGTTGTGGACCCTGGGACGAGACGACAGAGCCAGGTTGGTTTGCTAGGACAACTCCTCCGCGAACCTCCAGGGTCCAACTGCTCACAAGCTAAGCCTTCTTTTGCTCACGCACGTGTGCCACTAATACACGGCCGGCACACCCGCGTAGCTCCCTGCAGGACTGCCGTGCTTGGTTGCATCGAGGCTCCTCCGAGCTCGTCATGCCTAACTGCTGCCTTCGCTCCACAACTCCTCCTTCCGACTCGCCTCGCCTAACTCGTAGCCGCATCACTATCTGTGGCCTCCGCCGCCCCACGCTGAGCACTCGATGTGGTCAAACCCTGGAAGAAAACCCTGGATGTCATGCTATTTGCAGACCAGCTGCTATTAAACCTACGCTGCTGTTTCCGCCTTGACCACCCCGTGCTGCTGCTCCTCTTCCTCCTCATCTGCTGGACCCGTGTCACCCCGGCCTTGTCGCGCCGCACCTGCACACCGTTGCTCTGCACAACATCGCAACATCCGCCCGACAGCGTCTTGCACCCTTGATGCCTCGCCAGACAGCAGGACCCTCGCGTTCTCAGCACCACGCGCGCCAGCGCGATTCTCTGCCCACCCGACAACTGCACTGGGCCGCGCCGCTCTGCACGTCCTGCCGGTCCCGTGGCTCGGGCTCACCCACGTCCGCGCCGCCGATTCCCGAGTCTGTTCCAGTACTTCGGCGCCATGGCCGTTCACCCGCGTCAACACCCTGCGCACCCCGTCGCCTACTCGCGCGCCTCCGCTCGCGAGCCGCAGCCAGCCACCGTGGTGCCGTCGCTCGCCCGGTCGAACCGCAGCCGCTCCGCGGCTCCACCTGCACCGTCGGCTTCCGCACATGCTCCGCATTCGCGCTTGCGCCGCTCCGGCCGAGCCAGCACCGTCTGTGACGCTCTGCTCCTAGGCCCTCCATGCACACACCTGCCCAGCCCCGCACGCCAGCTCACGCCCGCGGCGCACACCTGTCTCGCTCCTGCGCCGCCCTGCTCAGCCTCCACGCGCCCGCCGTGCACCGGCCCACCTGCGCATCGCTTGCCTCGGGTCCGCCTGTAGAGCTGCAGCCGCACCGCCGGCCTGCCGCCCGCGCGCCTGGGCCGCATTGCCTGGGGCCGCCGGCTCCGCGCCGAGCCGCTCGTTGCGCCCTCCGCCGCAGCGCGCCTCCTCCCGTGCTCCCAGCTCCCACGCCCGGGCCGCGCCGAGCGTCCGGCTCTCCAGCTCGCCCGGGCCACCCAGTGCCCGTGCGCCTCCGCCTGGATCCACAGCCGCCAGCCGCACAGCTCACCTGCTGCCGCAGCTGCTGCACGCACCCAGCCGAGCCCTGCTGCGGCCGCCCGCTGCCTGCTGAGGAAGGGAAAATAGAGAGAGAGAGAGAGAGAGAGAGAGAGAGAGAGAGAGAGAGAGAGAGAGAGAGAGAGAGAGAGGAAGGAAACAAAGATGTGTTTGGATGTTGCTGCCGGTGGGGAAGAAGATAAGGGCGCCAGGGATAAGAGAACAGAGGAGAAGGGGAAAAGAGGTTTCCTAGGGACTTATGCGCGATTTCAGAAAACTGCAGGGGCTCGTTTGCAAAGCAAAATTTCCCGTTGATTTAAAACCCTAATGAAGAAATACCCAAAACGAAAGTTGGAGAGTTTTTCAAACTCTACAACATTGCTTTAGGGCTCAAGTTCAAAAACTTAAAACTTATATTTTTACACGTGAATCTTTGAACAAAGGTCGGATTTGAATTGCTTTTGTCCTAAAGAATGAAACTTTATAAAATTCAGGACCTAAATGCAAGCATTTATGACACGTCATGATGACGGGATAGACTCATCATAATGACTGGATAGACATGTCATGATGACTTGCACTTTTACACTTTCGTCCTGAGTAAATTTGAAAGTTACTTTTGTAAATCAAACATTTGCATAAAAGGACTTGTACTTTTATAAAATCACATAAATACCCTTATTTTTACCACTTTACCCAAAAAATTTTACACACTTCAACACACACATTTCAAATACAACTTTCAAATAAACATACATTTTTACAAGGGATAACATAAGAAAACCATGTTTATCAAAACCACCTTTCACTTATTTCGAAATTACCCTTATCCACTTACATTTTGCAAAAACAACAATAGGTTTTTCTGTAATTGCAAAATTACCCCTTTTTACTTGCACTTTAAATTTTCAAAAACTTCACACAAACACACACCAGCTTTACACTATCAAACACATACTTCACACTAACAATTTATGGGCCTAGCTTACAAGCACATGAACTGTCACAGCTGTGACACTCAGGTAAATAGTATGGTCACACCCTAGATCTTTAGTGTGTGGTTATGTACAAAATGTAGCAAAAGTGTGTTTAAAAATGTTAATGATAAGCAAAGGTGATTGTTTGTATAGTTGTATTTAAATCAGGGTCCTTTTGTGCTAAATGGGTGAGCAAGGAGGGTAGATTTTGAAAGTATGAGGGTTATTTTGTAAAAGTTAAAAACTTATGTTTAAAATGCAAAAATCGGTGAAACTACCTTTTGGATGTAAATGTGGTGTAATTTTAACATAGGATTTATGCAAAGTTTAGAGATCTTGTTAAATTTCAATTTGATTGCAATACCTTAGCTCTTTTGTTGATGAATCTTAAAGCAAAGTTGTGCATTATGAAAAACTACACACTTTTGCTTTTGGGTCCATCTTCATTTGAGCAGTGGTGTGAAAGTTGTCCATGCTTTACAGAAAGGCCCCTGAGTTTTTTGCTTTTCGGAACTGGGTCCTCTATCTTCCTCCTCGAGTCCCCGAGCCCCTCTGTTTTCCCTGCCGCGCGCGCGTGACCCTGCCGCCGGCCGCCCCCGGGCATCTGCAGCTCTACGACCCGATCCACGCGTCGCTCCACCCCTTTCCCCGCCGCCCGTGCTAACCTTGCTGTCCCCTCCTCACTTTGCCACGTAGGGCCACCGAAGCCGAGCGTCCGCCACGAGACCGAGGAAGTTCGCCGGTGCCGCTCACCGTCTTGCGTCCATATCCATAGCCAATTCCCTTCTTCCTTCCTTACTTGAAGTGATGCCCTGCCATAAGGCTACCTTAAACCCCTATCCTCAGCCCGCTCCCTCCTCTCTTCTTCCTTGCATCGCCGGAATCCGCCCGCACTCCTCGCCGGCATCCACCGCAATCCCTCCATCCCGATCAAATCCCTTTAGCCTTTTGCTTCCTCACCTCCTCCTCTAGTTCCTCAGCCTGATCCGGTCCAGTCCTGAGCCGCCTTTCGCCGAAATCGCGTCCATCCCAAGCCGCCTCTCGCCGGAGCCGCCCGCGCTCGATCTCACCGTCGGCAGCTCCCTCCACTTGATCTCCAGCTCATCCAGGTGCTTAGCACGACTCCCCACCTCTCACTGGTGCTCATGCGCGTGCTAAACCCCCATGTTCGCTGGGCCTTCACCGGGAACGGCGTTGCGCCGCCACGGCCGCCGCACCTCTCCGTCGCCGACCATGTCCCACTGTTGCCCGTCGAGCACCACCCCTCCCAAACTGTCCCTTGGGTTCCGTAGATCATGCCAGGCCAGCTCTCCCCCACCGGTGACCTCACCGCCGGCGAGAACGCGTCGGGGCCGAGTGGCCGGCCGTCGTCAGGGCCTGGCAAGGGCTTTTGTGCAAATAGAAATTCTATTCCAAGGGCCCCAGCGCAAACTTACCAAGACCCCCCCTATATGTGTTGTTATTTTATGTGATTGATGTTGCTGTCTTGCAAAATTCATAGAAAATCACAGAAATATCCAAAAATTGCAAAATTAGTTTTGTTGGAAACTAGATTCCAAACCCTACAACTTTTGTTTATGAAGTTTGATATCAAACTAAATATTTTTGCATCTATTTTAAATCTAAGTTTAAAGGGTAATTGGTACATACATTTTTGCTTTATTACTTATGAAATTTTAACATGTAACTTCTATAAGCTATGTGTAACCTTGTATTAAAATTTCAAACCTAGCTTTGTTTGGTAACTTGACCACTTTTGAATTGGGCATTTCAAATTTGAAATGTTAGCTAAGCATGTTCTATAAACCTATTTAGTTAAAATCCTTTGTCATTCTCTAATGTATTAATGTTTAGTGTATAATTAAATTTCCAAAACTTTATGATCCTTTTAACTTAAAGTTTTGAGTTTGAGTTTGGAATTCAAATTCAAATTCAAATGTTCTAGTTCCTGCTTGCAATAGATTCAGTGATATCCTTGTCGGGTTTTATCCGGCTGCCCACCGAGGGGTATACCCAAGGTGGTAGGTTTTGGGTTGGGATGCGCCGAGATCAGGAACTCGAAGGTGCAGACAACACAAGATTTAGACAGGTTCAGGCCGCAATGTGCGTAATGCCCTACGTCCTGTATGATGGTTTGTATTGCCTTGATGTTGATCTGGTGATCTTGGTTTTGAGGGGGTCCCTGCCCGCCCTTATATATCCGGGGGGACAGGGTTACATAAATCCTAGTCTGATACTAACTTAGAAATCGTACTTAAGTACAACTCGAGTAGTTTCCTTCTATATCGACTAGTTCTACTCCGCATGCGGGTAGAATACAACATAAATAAGGTACAGGACATGTCCTATCCCTTAGCCCAATACGGACTCCTTGACGTACACAGCCCCGTGGCCCCGGGTCTGACAAGCCCCCGAGCTCTTCGTAGCTGAGTACTGCAGGCTCTTCGAGTACTTCTGAAGCAGTCTTTGACTTCTTTCGAAGCTCCGTCTTGAAATTTTTCTTCAAGTACTCTTCTAACTGCATCGAAGCTATGAGGTGCTCATGCCCCGAATTCTTTCTTTTATATGGGTTGCCATGAATAATCGCACTCCATATGGAGTAGCCCCCGAGCCTTAGGTTGAATCAAAGAATCAAGCTGAGGGTCAAACTAGCCTTGAATCTTTCCTTCTTATCCTTCGAGTACTTTCGAAAAATAGGTAGTCGATGCCACGTGTCTCACAGCCCCCGAGCCTTGAATCCAAATTTTTTTTGGAAAAAAGGATCCCAAAGATCGTGGCAAAAATGTTCCTTTTGAAAAAATAAAGTCTAAGAGGAGGCAATTAGCAGAAATTAGACTCGAAACCCAAAAAACCTCTTTTTTCAGGACAACTAACCCAGAAAAAATGGTGAATCAAGTAATGGCCCAAAAAATCTGCCAAAAAACTGCCTGTATCCAATTAATCCCATTGCACGACGCTTCATCTTTCACACAGTAAACCACTGCCTGAACGCTGGTTATTTAACCCCGCGGTCAATTAGGGTTTTTCCTGTGCCTTCAGATCTGACGCCGCCACCAGAGAAAAACAAAACCCCATTTAGAGTTTGACCTGCCTGAGCCCTTCCGCCGCCCAGCGTAGTTGAAAATCTTCGAGCCCACCACCATAGCCCCCGAGCGCTGAGCGAACAACTCGTGGCTGAAAAGAGTTGAAATGGCGCCGAAAAAAACCGACCAGAAGGATTTGAAAGAAGCACAAGCAGCAATCGGCGAATGGTCAATTAGTAAGTGTTCTCGCCATAATCTAGCAAATTTAGTGTTGGGAGGTCTGCTTCAGGAGAGGGATCTCATCAATTGGCGCCTTCCCTTTCGCGATCCATTTCCCATGGAAAGCGTCGATGAGATTGCTTCTTTCTGCTCTTTTTCTGAACGGGGATTTGCCCTCCACACTTGTTCATTCTTCCGTGGCCTTCTCTTCTTCTATGGGATTGAGCTGCAACATCTCAACCCCAACTCGATCTGCCATATCTCCATTTTCATCCATTTCTGCGAAGCCTTCCTCGGAATTGAGCCCCATTGGGCTCTTTTCCGCTATCTTTTCCGCGTGAAGCCCCAGCCCACCTCAAAAAATCCTTCTGCAATAGGGGGCGCTGGTATCCAGCTTAGGCAACACGCTAGTGACAAATATATATCATACAAATTTCCTTCAAATATCCCCGGGTGGAAACAATACTGGTTCTACATTGCGAACCATGCCCCCCAACTCCCTGTGAAGTCCGGCAGGCCCCCTGTTCAGCGCGGCGAATGGACATTGGAGCCAAATGAAGCCGAGATGGACCAAGTAAAAGAGCTGCTCGAGTTGATTGCCGCGCACAAAGAGATGGGGGTAACCGGGGCATCAGTGATGTTATCATTTTTCAAACGCCGAGTTCAACCCATTCAGCAGCGCCATACCTTAGGATTCGAGTACATGGGTATTGAAGACCCATCCCGTATGTGCACAGAAGAGCTTAGGGACGATGCTGCACTTGTTCGCGTCAAGCGAATTCTGCTAGATGTGGATGCCGTCCCGTATGTTCCAGCGGGATTTACAGCCCAGAATCGACCACCAGCAGTAAGTGTTCGACTTCTCGACTTCTTCCCTCGATCTGAAGAGTTAATACTAACTGATTGTCTTAACACAGGAGTCAACGGCGTTGTATCGGAATTACCCGCCGCAACCCGACCTGCCTCGGCCTTATCACACACTGCCCAGTGCTGCAGCCACAGCACAGAAAGAAAGAATTGCTGGCAGCGAGTCGACCGCAGGCAGCCGGTCAACCGGGGAGAGGGTGCAAGCCAACAACTCCTCCGGATCATCCGTGGAATGGTCTGACGACGCACCTCTAATTCCCCGGCGGCGCCGGGAAATGCGAAAACGCAAAGCCAGCACTGCTGACCTCGCCGGGTAAGTGTTTGTCAAATTATAAAGGTGTCGAATTGTTTTGCTGAATACTGATGACAACTCTGTCTTGCAGTCCTTCATCTTCCTTGCCCAGCTCCCAGCGCCAGAGGGTAGCCGAAATGCCCCCCACCAGAAAAGATGCACCAGAAACCAGACCCATAGAGGTCGATAAGGCCGACCCGTCATCTTCTGTCGCAGACGATGTGACAATTGCCGTGGCAGGCACAGTGTCGGGGCAGCTCACGCCCTCGACTGAAACAGCACCGCCGCCAGCAATAGGTGCCGCGGACATCGCCGTGCCGGAGTGCCAGCCCCCTCGTCCTGTACACCAACTCCTCCAGCCACGAGTACTGTGATAAAGAAGACGTTGAAGCTGGTGTGGAGGAAGCCGATAATGATCCGATCCCAGATGTAAGTAATGCTTTGGACCCTGCCCTTAGCCATGTGTAGAAATCACAGTAAAAGTGTTGTGCTGTTGTCTTAAGCAGGTCGACCGCTGCGGTAGCGCTAGAACTCGAGTTGGCTCCACCAGGCCCCGAGCTTTCGCCTGGGCAACCCAACGCGCTGGAGTCAGCAGAGAGGGCAGATGTAATCGTGCTTGACTCACCACTGCCCGAGCTCCAGCACGCGGAACCCGAAGCCCCTGGCAATGAGCAAGTCGAGGCCGCCACTGCCGTACCCGTCGACGTTGCAGGTAAATGATCCCACTGCCTTCTGCCACAATCGTTGCTATATTAACACTTGTCCTTTGCAGAGACCCCGCAGCCGTCAGCCTTGGAGGGTGCGGGTGCTTCTTGCGAGGCAACCGGGTTGCCAACCCCTGGAGGGGAGAACACTGATATACTCCAAGAGATGCACCTCCCAGGGGACGATCTGAGCCGCCTGCGCCAAATGATCAAGGCGATCGACTCGTTTGCTCTGGTAAATCTTGTCTAAACCGCTAGTAACTGTATGCTTAAGTCGCTTGTCTCTGACGCCCAGGAACATGTAGGACATGAACCAAAAAACTTCAATGAAGCTGGAAGAGTCCACCAGGCGTATCGACGAGCTGATGCAGGAGCGAGCCGGCTTCGAGCAGACTATCATCAAGATCCAAGGCCGACTCAAGGAGCAGCGGAAAACCCATCAAGGTACATTGAATTTGACTCTCGAAATCGTACCCGTAGTCGATAACTTCATGGTCTGAAACCTGCTTATCATGCAGAACTTAAACAACTCTTAAGTTATAAAGAGGGATTGCTTACTGATTTGAAGAACATGCTGTATCGCCACGCAGATGAAGTCGAAGGTCTGCAGAAGATGATGGCCGACACGGAGAAGCAATTCGCCGACTGTCTCCAGCAGATCAAGACTTTGGGCGAGGAGAAAGAGCAGCGCCAGAAGGAACTTAATGACTTGAAGACGGCGGCTCAAGAACTCGTAGAGATGGTGGATCCGCAGGAAGACGGCGCTGAAGATGGGCCACCACTACTTGATCGACTTCGCGGGGTACCACAAAAGATCCTCAACTTTGTCACCGAAGCGGCCACATCTTACGTGGGTCATGCCCTGGGCCTTGTGAAGTCCTTCTGGCCAAAGGCTCGGCTAGAAGTACTCGCGGAGGGTGCAGCTGCTGAGTGCACTGACGAAAACTTCCGCGAGTATTTGCTAGAGGTCCGACCGATGGCTGAAAAAATTGTGGGAGACATGGTCCAAGGTTGAACCGTTAGTGTACATGTCTTTGTAATATAAGGAACTACCTTTGTTCTCTTGTAGCCTTGTATGAAGTTTAGGAGCTCCATCCGCTCTGTATTAGGGACATGCGACTTCTGAGTGCAACGACTCAGAAAGTAGTCGATTTAGCCCTTCGCGAGAGCTTCATCGGGTGAGCTAGATAAGATCCCACCAAAAGGGATCCACTCGGGCCCGGAACGCGCGGTCTGTGGCGCGACGACTAGGATGCTCATGGCAAACAGTCGAAAACTACCCTGAGGTGTAACCACCGCAGGAGTAGCCAATCATGCGGACATGTTAAACAAGTTAGATAGAACCCGAGCCAGACGGGCCTAACCAGTTTGAAAGAACACGATTAGCATCGCGACGACCCATGTGCCACTGGCAAGTAGTCAATTTTGTATAAAATTTGAGCGTGGCCAAAAGCCGCCACCGTTATATTCAAGAATTTACATTTCAGGTTGTGTGGCACAAAGCCGCCAAATCGACCCAGAAAAGTAAAACTTGCCATTAACGCATACAGAAATTGGACACGAGTCTGCTTAGGGGTAGAACTGTTGCAGGTGCTGGATGTTCCACGAGTTGGGTACATCCTGACCATCGGGGTGCCGAAGTCGATAAGATCCCGGTCTTGTAACCCTCTTGACGATGAACGGTCCTTCCCATCTTGAGTTAAGCTTGTGCAAACCCGATTCGTCCTGAACGCGACGAAGGACAAGGTCGCCAATGCTAAATGACCTTTCCTTAATGTTGCGATCATGATATCGCCGGATTCCCTATGGGTAACGGGCTGACTAGACGAGAGCAGAGCAGTGAGCCTCTTCAACAGAGTCCAACTCCAGCTGTCGTGCTTCGTCCGCCTCGCCTTCTTTATACATCTCAACCCTTGGGGATTTCCACATGATATCTGCTGGGAGAATCGCCTCGGAGCCGTAGACAAGAAAGAACGGGGTCTGCCCTGTGGCTTTTGAAGGTTGAGTCCTGAGCCCCCAGACGACATGTGGCAACTTGTAAATCCACTTCCTGCCCTTTTTGCTGTTGGCGTCGTAAAGTCTCTTCTTGAGGCCGTCAATGATCAAACCATTCGCCCGCTCGACTTGCCCATTTGCCCTTGGGTGAGCCACCGAAACATATTTGACCTCGATGGATGAGTTTTCACAGAATTCCCAGAATTGGTTGGCCGTGAAATTTGAACCCAAGTCAATGATAATAGTGTTGGGGAAGCCGAAATGATGTAAGATGTCAGAGATGAAGTCGACCACCCTGTCTGGAGTAAGCTTGGCGATCGGCTTGAACTCGATCCACTTGGTGAACTTATCGATAGCCACCAGAACATGAGTAAGACCTCCTGGCGCCGTTGTGAAGGGCCCAATCATGTCGAGGCTCCAACAAGCGAACGGCCAGGAAGGCGGTATAGTGATGAGGGTGTGGGCCAGGACATGAGTTTGCTTACCGAAGAACTGGCAGTTCTGACATCGTCGCACCAGATCTTCAGCGTCGGACACGGCGGTAGGCCACCAGAAACCGGTTCTGTATGCTTTGCCGACCAGTGACTTTGACGCGGCATGGTTACCACACACACCCTCGTGTATCTCCCGCAATATGTCCAGACCGTCTTCTGTTGTGACGCACTTCATGAGTACTCCGGATCGTGCGCCGCGCCGATAAAGTTTGCCTTCGACTAGGACAAACCCCTTGCTCCGTCGCATGAGGCGGGCGGTAGTAGCGCTTTTGGGGTCCATCCCTGCCGGTAATACGAGATCTCGGATGAAGTCGATGAAAGGTCCTCTCCAGTCCTCACCGACCAGCAGAACCTCCCATTCTGGTTGTACAGAGCCAGTGGCGGTGGAAACCGGCGGTGAAGGGCTAATGGACGGGTGCTTCAGCTCCTGAACGAATACCCCTGCTGGGACTTGTGCTCGGGTTGATCCCAGCTTAGATAAGGCATCGGCAGCGACATTGTGTTCCCGCAGCACATGATGAACTTCTAGGCCAGAAAATTTGTTTTCTAGCTTGCGTACTTCTTGTACATAGGCTTCCATGGTCTCCTTGTTGCAGTCCCACTCCTTGTTGACTTGCTGAACGACCAAGAGTGAATCGCCATATACAAGTAGTCGCTTTATTCCTAGTGATATCGCCAAACGGAGCCCGTGAAGCAAGGCTTCATACTCGGCTTCGTTGTTGGATACCTCCCAGAGAATTTGGAGGACGTATTTGAGTTGTTCGCCTCTTGGGGAAATGAATAAAACTCCAGCACCACCACCATCGAGCTTGAGAGAACCATCGAAGTACATGGTCCAATGCTCTGGCTTGTCAACTGGATTTGGAACTTGATTTTCCCTCCACTCCGCCATGAAGTCGACTAGAGCTTGGGACTTGATTGCAGTGCATGGCTTGAAGTCGATCGACAAAGCCCCCAGTTCCACTGCCCATTTTGAAATACGACCCGTGGCGTCTTGATTGTGTAGGATATCCACCAACGGGTAGTCTGTGATCACGGTGATCTGGTACTCTTCAAAGTAGTGGCGTAATTTCCTTGAGGTGATCAGTATGCCATAGAGAAGCTTTTGGACCGCCGGGTACTGCATCTTAGACTCCGAGAGTACTTCACTGACAAAGTACACGGGCCGCTGCACGCCAAAAGCATGGCCTTCCTCGGAGCGTTCGACAACAATAGCACTGCTAATAACGTGGGTAGTTGCCGCAATGTAAAGCAAAAGGGTCTCACCTGGCAATGGTGCTGTGAGGATCGGGGGCGACTGTAGGTGTTGCTTGAGATCCTGCAGAGCCTGCTCGGCTTCCGCTGTCCAGTGAAACTTGTCTTGGCGCTTTAAGAGTTTTAAAAAAGGTAGTCCTCTCTCCCCGAGCCGGGAGATGAACCTGTTGAGAGCTGCCATGCACCCTGTAAGTTTCTGCACATCTTTGATCGTGGCAGGTGCCTCCATATCAGTGATGGCGGTAATCTTTTCAGGGTTGGCCTCGATGCCCCGGCTACTGACTATAAACCCGAGCAATTTGCCTGATGGAACACCGAAAACGCACTTGGTCGGATTAAGCTTCCATCGGTACTTCCTTAAGCTGGCAAAAGTTTCCTCCAGATCCGTGATCAGGCCCTCGGGACTCCGGTTTTTCACGACCACGTTGTCCATGTAGGCCTCCATGTTCCAGTGTAACTGATCAGCGAAGCACATCTGAATTGCCCGCTGATAGGTGGCGCCAGCGTTCTTCAACCCGAAGGACATCGTCTTGTAGGCATAAGTCCCAAACGGGGTGATGGACACGGTCTTGATCTGGTCTTCTTCCTTGAGAGCAATCTGGTGGTAGCCTAAGTAACAATCAAGGAAACATAATAGTACACAACCTTCGGTCGAGTCAACTACCTGATCGATGCGAGGGAGCCCAAAGTGATCCTTTGGGCAATGCTTGTTGAGATCGGTATAATCGACACACATTCTCCATTCTTTATTCTTTTTTAATACAAGGACGGGGTTAGCTACCCACTCTGGGTGGATCACTTCTTTAATGAATCCAGCCACGAGGAGTTTGGCTAGTTCCCGTTTGATAGCCTCCCGTTTATCAGGGGCAAACCGGCGAAGTCGTTGCTTCTTTGGTACAGCTTGTGGGTACACGTTGAGACTATGCTCGATCAGCTCCTTAGGCACCCCTGGCATATCCGATGGCTTCCATGCGAATATATCTCGGTTAGCCCGCAGGAAGTTGACGAGCTCGAGTTCCTATTTGTCACCCAAGCCCGCGCCGATGATGGCTGTCTTGGATGAGTCGCCTTCTTGGAGCTGGATCGTCTTGAGAGCCATCTCGCCCGTCGACTTGATGCCCGATTGGCTCGCCTTCTTCATCGGGATGTCTAGCTTGGCTTGAGAGAGTTGCTGTGCGGCCGCGAGTACTTCAGCGGAAGCATCTGGCACGCGGGAAGTCGATGCATACTGGATGGCCTCTTGATTGCAATCATAAGACTTCTTCAAGTCGCCTCGGAGCGTGAGCACACCACTGCGTCCTGGCATCTTGAGAAGCAAGTAGACATAATGCGGCACCGCCATGAACTTAGCGAGTGCCGGCCTCCCCAGTATAGCGTGGTAGGAAGATTCGAAGTTGGCCACCTCGAACTTGATGAACTCGGTTCGGTAGTTCTCCCTCATCCCGAAAGTGACTGGGAGAACGACTGTTCCAAGCGGATGCGCGGCATTGCCAGGGACAATACCGTAAAAAGGAGCTTTGCTCGGAGTGAGCTTGTTGGTAAGGTCCAGACCCATCTTCTTCAGCGTACTGGCGAAGATAAGATTGAGTCCGCTCCCACCATCGATAAGAACCCGAGTAAGCTTGACCTCTGCGACCACAGGATCCAGCACCAGTGGGAACTTCCCAGGCTTGGAAAAACTGGTCCATTGATCATCACGGGAAAATGATATGGGGACCTCTGACCATCGGAGTGGTCGTGGTACCGCCGGTTCAACTGATAGAATCTCCCGTAGCAGCAATTTCTGTTCCCGCTTGGAGCAAAAATCTTCATCACCGCCAAAGATGACGTTGATAGTCTTGGAGGCATCCTGGAATTTGGGCGTCTCAGATTTGTCATCCTGTTCCTCGTCTTCGGGCCCTTTGCCCATCGACTTGTTCTTCTTGCCGTTTCCAGGAGAGCCAAAGGTGCGCTTGAGCTGAAAACAGTCGATCGCTGCGTGTTTGGAGTTGACACACCACGAGCACTTCTTCTGCAGGAGTTTTTCAAACTGCTCCTGCATGGTCCACTTCTTGCCCCTCAAAGGACAGTCCACAGCCGCGATGAGATCGTCTGGCTTGCATTTTCGGGAAGAACCCGAAAAGTCCCGCTGGCCTTTGTCAGCCCGGTTGTCGTTGTTGCGCTTCTGGTTGAGGTCGGTGCGTCTTGGAAACCTCTCGCGCATCTTTTCTTCTTGTTCAGACCAGTCGTGCATCATGTCGCGTAGACCTGCAACCGTCTTCAGCCTGTTACGCCCAAAATCACGATATATACCTGGGTCTGTGAGGCTGTTGTAGAAGCAGTCAATAATGTCCTCTTCCGAGATGTTGGCGATGGTGGCCTGCACATCGAAAAAATGGCGGTGTAGGATCGGAGGAGTTCATTGCGCTCTTGCTGGGCGAGGTCGTGGCGGGTTCCTGCTCGGGATATCGCCCCTGGAAGTTGTCGATGAAGACCTTCTTGAGGCCTTCCCAGGAGTCGATGGAGTCGCTGGGGAGGCTTTCCAGCCAAGTCAACGGTGCAGGCTCCAAAGCCATCGGAAAGTAGACGACTTTGGTAGTGTTGGAGCCGCCAGCCACCTCAATGGCAGTAGAGTAACAGCGGAGCTATTGTTGGGGGGCCTGCTTGCCGTCGTACTTGGTAATGCCAATTGGCTTAAAACCCTCCGGGTACTTGTAGTTGTTGAATCTCGCAATGAACCCAGGGAAACGATCGCTGCAGTCAGCATCGTCTCGCTCAGCTACCTCGCGTTCCCGTCGCCTCGAGTCGAGGACTGACCGGGCATCGCGCCCCTCATTGATCTTCTGGCGAAGATCAGGTTGTTGACATGGAGGGTTGGGCTGCCTCAGGTTGTTTGCCGGAGGTGGCTGCCGCCTCCCACCGGTGAGCTGGCTTCCACCCACGCCATCATTGTTGTTGCTGCGTTGGGGTCGCGGGCGATTACCTGTTGTTCGACTTGGGGCCTGGCTTCGGCTGTCTTCGACGTGCTCGTCCCTAACAAGCGATGCCGGAGCCTGCAGGTCCAACTGGACCCACGCCCGTTGGGCGTAGATGAGTGCTTGTCGGACGTTAGGGTCGTTGCTTCGCTCGAGTAATGCTGTTACCCAAGCAATATTGGCCACAGGAGTCCTGAAGCCACGTTCATCTGCCGCGGCGAATTCGGTGTCGAGTTCGCGCTGTGCAGAACGTATGCGCTCGTTGGCTCGACTTCTGCGAACCGCACGAGCTCTGTTCCTTGCCCATCGCGCGTCGCGCTCGGCGTCGTTCTCGTTCTCGGCTTCAGCGGTGTCTTCATCTTCTGATATGCCATCAAGTGCGCCAATGGGGATGAGGGCATCATCGCCCCCCTCTTTCGCCATCAGGACTTGGCGAGTTGCGAGTTCTTCAGAGGGGGCTTCGACTAGCTAAGTCGAGCCCTCGGTTATGGTAGCCAACGCCCTGCCCTCCTGAAAAGGCAAAGGCTCAAGGTGGGCTACCAAGCGGTCTTCATGTCCGAGTAGATCGGACAGATTCATCCCCCTCCAATGAACAATTCGTCCTTCGGAGGTGGTGGTGATCATCAGCCCACAAGTGGCCAGGTGATCCTCAGCCCCCGACATGCGGTGGCCTCAGAACCTCCAGCCTGGAGCAAAGAGTCCAGGTCCTTTTCCAATGTGGAAAAAGGAACAGTAGAGACAGACTCTGCCTCGGTTTCCCTAGCAGAGTCAAAAAAAGGCAACTCGTCGAGACTATCGACAAAGTCATTGAGCCTTGCGGCAAGTGTTTTTAGCTTGAAGGTGTCATTGATGATGTGCCGACGGAAACCGCCTGCACCGCTGGCAACACAGACCCACGAGCCAAAAACAAAGGTTGTGCCCTCAGGGAGCACGGGACTGGGAACTTGAAAAGAGCCATCGAGTTCTCCAGCGGATCTCTAATGCGCACCCCTACCTGGCGCGCCAGCTGTCGAGTTTTATCCGGCTGCCCACCGAGGGGTATACCCAAGGTGGTAGGTTTTGGGTTGGGATGCGTCGAGATCAGGAACTCGAAGGTGCAGACAACACAAGATTTAGACAGGTTCAGGCCGCAATGTGCGTAATGCCCTACGTCCTGTATGATGGTTTGTATTGCCTTGATGTTGATCTGGTGATCTTGGTTTTGAGGGGGTCCCTGCCCGCCCTTATATATCCGGGGGGACAGGGTTACATGAATCCTAGTCTGATACTAACTTAGAAATCGTACTTAAGTACAACTCGAGTAGTTTCCTTCTATATCGACTAGTTCTACTCCGCATGCGGGTAGAATACAACATAAATAAGGTACAGGACATGTCCTATCCCTTAGCCCAATACGGACTCCTTGACGTACACGACCTCGTGGCCCCGGGTCTGACAATCCTCATGACTCCTTTATAAATGGTGATTCAAACCTAAACCCTTTTTATTTCATGAACTCTTGTGTGTTGACTTGGTGAATTGCAACTTTTGCGATATAAGATCTTAAATTTGAACCTCAACTTACTTAAATTATTGCATCTCATATAGAATCAACGACGCTCGACGACGGAGATTACGAATTGGTCTTAGAACAAGACCAACGGTTTTCTGAAGACCCAACACAAGCCGTCAAGGAACTAATTGAAGCCTCGAACCAAAGTTCAAAAGTCTCTGACACTCCTGTCCCCAATCCCACTCAAGAAGGCAAGCCCCGATGCATATTCCAGTATTTCAAATTATTGCCATTTCACTTATGTATTATATATCTTGCATTATGTCTAGGAGTTGCAATGACACCCTAGTTGCATGATATCTCAGGAAACCAATGTATTATACCCGAGTCCTTATCGCTTAAATGCTCTGCTAAACAGGACCGGTAAAAGTCGAGTGATTTCCTGTCACTCGCGCAATATAGGAGTTGCTTGTTTATAATTCTGCAACCACTATAAGGACGATGGACAGGGTCATGTGCTGCATCATGACCTGAAGATTACCCTATCTGTTTTGATAAAAGCTTTAAGGTCGAAATGTGTGGTAGTGATGGCTAAGCGTTTGAAAGTACTAACCACATACCGCGAAATATGGTAAGCGGTAAGCCTAGTAACCAATCGGCCCGGCAAGTGGGCATACCTCCCACCACTCGATTAATTTGGTTTTTCTCACGCACCGACCTGTGGGAGTACGTTCTGCATGGCAGACAGGAATACGGGTTTTGTAGTCGCGCTACAGATGTATGTCCTGCACAATTGGTGTGCGTACGGTCTTGCAAGTTGCTTGTGGTGGCCTGCCCACGATCCGGAATGAAAGGCAAACGGTTGCTTCGGAACAACTTGTGGATGTTCCAAGCGTGTGTGTTAGGTTCACCTTGCAAGGTTAAATTCGATTCAGAATCGTCCACCTCTCACGAGGATTGAGACTGCTTATTCCTTCTGCCACATCGAGTAAAAAGTGTGATTATCTATGGAATGATTTTGATGGATGATAATATCTACCTTGCTTGCTTAGTATAAGTGCTTACCTAGATGTCTAATCAAACTAGAATCTGGAAGCTAAAACTTGAAAGTAAGTTATACTCTTAGTTGCTTTTTAGCTAAAAATAACCCAGAACCCTCGCAATACCTTCATGAGTCTAGTTACGGGCTAAAGTATACCTAAACTCGGGTAAGCCTTGCTGAGTATTAGAATACTCAGCCTTGCTAGTATCTATTTCAGGTATAACCTTCGAGAATCCCACGGACAACCCTGTATGGCCAACGTCCGTTCCTTTTGGCTGGTCCGTGGAGTGGGACCCGTCCCCGGCTGGCAGTGACCCTCCTGAATGACACCAGGCCTTGGGCTGAGCATGGTGTCCACTTTCGTGACGTGTGTAGTCGCGTAATCTTTTCTTTCCGCTGTGAGTTTGGACAAGCCATTCTGCTTGTCAGTTTGAACACTGTTTGTATAAGTTTACTTATATTTGAACCTGGTTTGTAATAATTGTGACACTCAGGTAATTAGCTTGGTCACACCTTAGAGTTTGGGTATGCTTTTATGCCCAAAGTATGGCAAATGTGTGTTTTATGTATGTAATGTTATGGAAAAAGTGATGTTTACGTAATTAAATTTAACTAAAGGTCCTTTTATGCAAAATGGGTGGAGATGGGGGAAAAGTTTAAAAGCATAAGGGTTAGTTTGCAAAAAGTGATATCTGTGGTTAAATTGCAAAAATATATGAAATTACCCTTGGGTATATATGTAAAAGTAATTTTACCCATGGGATTTACATAAAATGGGAAGATTTTACTAAGTCTATTTAATTTCCAAAACTATTGCTCAAATGTAGATGAACCTTAAAGAGAAGTTGTAGAGTTTTAAAAACCATGCACTTTTGCTTTTTGGACCAACTTCATTTGAGCACTGGTTTAAAAGTTGTAAGTCCTTTACAGTCAAGTCCCCCCCCCCGGCCGCCGCATTGCGCCCTTCTGCGCCCCGCTCCACGTGTCGAGCTCCTCCTCCTCCCACCGCCCTTGGTGCCCGCGCTGGCCATCTCCCCTCCCTCCATGTCGGGCAGAGGCCCCGAACGGCCGCCACGCCGCTCTGGCCGACCCGCCGGCGCCTCTGTCACCGCCGCGTCTCGTTCATCTCCCCGGTAGCAACCCCAAACCCGAGCTCAGCTTGCCGTGCTCCCCTTTCCCGCTCCGTTTGCCTATAAAAGGGGGCTCCAGACCCTCCCCGCGCGCATACAGAGCTTGCCGCCTCCATTGACGCCGCCATGAGCTCGGTCGCCGTGGAACTCTCCCCTCCACTCTTTTCCTTCCCAAACCGACTGCACCAGCAGCTCCCCCGTGCCCCACTGCAGCCTCCCAGCCCGGCCCTTCCCTCCTTCGCGCGCCGGAACCCCACCGCCGCCGTGCGCCTCCGGCCGCCGGCTCGGCCTCCCGTGGGCAGCACAACTCCGGCCGCCTCGAGTCTCTCCAAGACCACCAATAGGTAGCCCGAAGTCCCCTCGTGCTTCCCCTCCCTTTCCCCCTCGCCGCCGGCGATCCCCACGGCCGGAATTTGGCCGGACCCGAGCTCCTCCCCGCCGGCCATGGCCCCTGGACCTGATTGCTCTATGTGTTTTCTTTCCAGGGGGTTGTTTGTAAAGCTCAGGGACTAGTTTGTAAAGGATGCCTGTTATTTCATGTGAAAGCATTTTCTGCCTTGTAAAATTCGTAGTAATTCACAGAAAAATCCAAAAATGGCAAAACTAGTTTTGTTAAAAACTAGATTTCAAACTCTATGACTTTTGTTAATAGAGTTTAGTTTGAAACAAAATATTTCTACCTGTATTTTAAATCTAAGATTAAGGGGTAATATACACTTAACTTTGACATTTCATGCTTGGTTGCTTATGAAGTTTGGCATAAATATTCTATGAGCTCTAGATAACTTTGTGCAAAGTTACAAACTTAACTTTGATTTAAACTTAACCTCTTTTAGTTTGAAACTTTCAAGTTTGAAATAAACCTAATGTATAGCCTTCTCTAATTGGAATCTTTTATCATTTACTAATGTAATATTTTATAATGTTTAATATATAACCAAATCTCTATAATCTTTTATTTAAAAGTTTTGAATTCAAATTTTGGGTCATTTCAATTTTAATTTGAATGTTTTAGTTCTTATTGCAATAAACTCCACCATATCTTTATAAATAGTGTTTCAAATCTAAACCCTCTTTATTTTATGCATGTTTGTGTGTTAGTTGGATGAGTTACAATATTTGAAATGTGAAATTTTAAATTTAAATTTCACCTTATTTAATTTATTGCATATCATATAGAATTAACGACACTCGACGACGGGGACTACGAATTGGTCTTAGGACAAGACCAAGGCTTCCCAGAAGACCCAACCCAAATCGTCGAGGGACTAACTGAAGCTCCGAACCCGAGTTCGGAAGCCTCTGACTCTCCTGCCCCCACCCCCACTCAAGAAGGCAAGCCCCGGACATATCCCACTACTTTATTTACACTGCAATCTATGTCTATCTATATTATATCTTGCATTAAGTCTAGGAATTGAAGTGAAACCCTAGATGCATGAATCCTAGGAATCCAATGTAATGCTCCCGAGTCCTTATCGGTTAGATGCTTCGCTAATAGGACCGGTAGAAGTCGGGTGATTTCCTGTCACTCGCGCGATATAGGAGTTGCATGATTACATTTCTGCAACCACTATAAGGATGACGGACAGGGTCATGTGCTGTATCATGACCTGGAAGTTTACCCTGTCTGTTTTGATAAAAGCTTTAAGGTCAAAATGTGTGGTAGTGGTGGCTAAGTTTTTGAAAGTACTAGCCACATGCCGTGAAATATGGTAAGCGGTAAGCCTAGTAACCAATCGGCCCGGTAAGTGGACATACTCCCACCACTCGATCTCTATGTTATGTTCACACGCACCGACCTGTGGGAGTACGTTCTGCATGGCAGACAGGAATACGGGTTTTGTAGTCGCGCTACAGACGTATGTCCTGCACACATAGGGTGTGCGTACGGTCCTGCAAGTCGCTTGTGGTGGCCTGTCCATGAGTCGGAATGAAAGGTAAACGGTTGCTTCGGAATGATCATTGGATGTTCCAAGCGTGTGTGTTAGGTTTACCTTGCAAGGTTAAATTCGATTCGAATCGTTCGCCTCTCACGAGGATTGAGATTGCTTATCCCTTTTACCACATTGAGTAAGAAGTGGAACTAATGATGGATAATCTTGATGGATGATAATCACTACCTTGCTTGCTTAGTGTAGGTGCTAATCTAGAATAAATACTCAACTAGAAGATGAAAGCTAAAACTTGAAAGTAGTTCATACTCTTTGTTGCTTTTCAGCTGAAAATAAACCCAGAGCCTTTGCAAGGCCTTCATGAGTCTAGTTACGGGCTAAAGTATACCCAAACCCGGGTAAGCCTTGCTGAGTATTAGAATACTCAGCCTTGCCAATATCTGTTTCAGGTATAACCTACGAGAATCCCACGGACAACCTTGTGTGGCCAACGTCCATTCCGTTTGGCTGGTCCGTGGAGTGGGACCCATCCCCGGCCGGCACTGACCCTCCGGAGTGACATCAGGCCCTGGGCTAAGCTTGATGTTCGCCTTCGCGACGAATGTAGTCGCGTAAAACTTTTTCTTCCGTTGTGAGTTGGACAAGCTGTTATGCTTGTTGGTTAAACATGGTTTGTATAGGTTCACTTATCTTTAAACTCAGTTTGTAATAATGTATATATGGCTGTAAATTAAAAGTTGATGAGCTATTCTGTGATGTGAACTCGCCTTCGTGCGAGGTAAACCTGCTTCGATCCTGCTGAACCGTGGTTGTATCGGGCGGAGACCCGACAGACCAAAGGATTGTTCCGTTTGAAGTGCGTTGGTCTGATTGCGATTGTACGGCGATCAATAGCGCACTTGAGCCGGAATAATTCGAGCGGTTCTGCCACAATAATGTTTGAATGACTGTAAATTAAAAGTTGATGAGCTATTCTGTGATTGTAAACTCGCCTTCGTGCGAGGTAAACCTGCTTCGATCCTATGGAACCGTGGTTGTATCGGGCAGAGACCCGACAGACCAATGGATTGTTCCGTTTGAAGTGCGTTGAGTTAATGCCAGCTATATAGCAATCATTAGCGCACTTGAGCCGGAATAATTCAGGCGGTTCTGCCACACATGGCTCTCTCGGTGATGATAGCCATGTTCATTAGTGTGTTGAAGTCTGGGTAGATGCATGGGGAAAGCAGCTTCTTAAGTTCTGCATCCAAACCCTTTCTGAACATATCCTGCTTCTTTTCATCCTTGTTTACTTCCTCCGGTGCATAGCGAGCTAGTTCTATGAACTGATATGTGTACTCCTCAACGGACTTGTTGCCTTGTCGCAGCTCACGAAACTTATCTGCCTTGCGCTTTATGGCGGCTGCTGGGATGTGATAGCAACGGAACTCATCCACAAATTCCTTCCAAGTGATAGTGGAGGCATCCTGAGCAGCTGCACAGTAGTTCTCCCACAAAGCCAAAGCAGTTCCAGTGAACTGGTGAGCAGCCAAACGGACCTTGTCATAGTCTCCATGCTCAAATGGCTTGAGTTTTCTCTTGATAACACACATACATGCAAACAAGGGCAAAAGATAAGAAACAGTACAACAATACAGTAAAATAGCACACAAAACTAAGCTAAAGCTATTCTATGCGTTACAACGATCGCGTGAGCGTGAAAACCAACTAAAATGGAGCTAAGACGCGAAAACTAGGGTTGAAACAAGGTTCATGGGCTTTTCTGCGAGAAAACAGAGCTTCCAGGGGGTTCTGGGCAAAAACCAGGGACCTAAACATAATTAAAGGTTAGATGCAGGGTCTAATATGCAAAACTATAGGGACTGGACTACAGGTTCTATTTCCAAGGAGCTCAAGGGCCTAAACAATAAAAATAGGACTTAACTGGAATTACTTTTGAACTGAGGTGGACTACGGGTTGACTCCAGGAGAGTCCAGGGGCTCTTTAGCAAAAAGACCAGGCCGAAGGGGTATCCTTAAATCTGGATCATCGGATTCAAAATGGGCGGCTCAGATCTAAAGAGAGGGCGAACCGGTATCTTCTATTCCGGGCCATCGGATCTGGATCTAATGGCTCGGACCTAACCTGATCTGGATCTATCGTAGGCATTCACTTCGGATCGGACGGTTCAGGATGGATCGGGCTACGGGGTGGCAGTGCTGGTCGCCGGTGACCATCTTCCGTGGTGGCGCGCAACTCGGGCTCATCGGACTTCGCCATAAATGCCGCTCCGGGGGTCAAATCGACCGGGCTTTGGGTCGGGCATGTTCAGCGCGTCACGCGTGATCCACCGGGGCTAAGGCGGGCCTCGGGAGGCGCTCTAGCTGCGGTTGCGATGGCGAAAGCGGGTCGGCACGGTAGTGCTTCGCCGGCATGCGCATTCCGGCTACAGGAGCGGGCTTGGGTCTACGACATCTAGCGCAAGACGACCAGGGGATGATGTGGTGCTCACCGAGGGCTTGAACGGTCCGGAGAAGCAGCGCAGGCTGGCCGGCGACGAGGGCCGAGCGGCGGGGACGGGCAGCGCTCATGGGGAGGACTGATGCAGGCGTCTCCGGGCTTTTGGTCCCCGTGGGTCGACTCATGGAGATCCTGTGAAGGTCCTACGGGTGTTAGGGAGGTCTGGGGATCACCGGCAGCGAGGAATCGCAAGGGCAGAGCAGGACATCGGCGGCGGTCCTCGGGCTCGATTCCGGCGCAGGCAGGGCTCAGGGTTGAGGGTGGAAGCCTCGAGGAGCTTCCTAGCGGGACGGCGAAGCTGCTGCAAGCCTTGGCCGAAGCTGGGATGCACCGGAGCGGCCGACCCACGACAGAGCAGAGGTGCTGCACGGCGGAGCAAGCGGGCGGTGGCGCTAGGGCTTCGGTGGCGGCTGCAGCGGCGAGGGTAGGGGGTAGAGGGGGTTGGGGATCCTATTTGTAGGGCGGCGGGGCACCCTTGTCATGCGGGGCCGGCGCAAGAGCCTCACTGGAGATCTCGGGCGGCGTTGCGCATCGGGGAAGAAAGGGAGAAGGGGGAGGACGGAGAAGCTGACGGGTGGGATAGGCTGCCAGACAGAGAGAAGGGAGGAGGCGCGGCTCGGGCTGGCGCTGAGGGAGCTGGGCCGGGGTGGCTGTTGGCCCGCTGGGAAAAGAGAGAAAAGGGAAAGAGGGAAGTGGGCCGCGCGGGGAAGGAAGCCGGCCCAAGAGGAAGGAGGAAGGGATGGGCTGCGGGTTAGGAGAGAGGGAAAGAGGGATGGGCTGCCGGGCTGGGCTGATTTCTTTTCCCTAATCTCCTTCTCTTTTCTTTTTCAAACTAACTCAATTCTATTTGAATTCAAATGAGATTTGAATTCAAACTTAACCATTCAAACAAACAAAAGAGATGCACCAGCATGAATGCACAAACATGTTGAACCTAAAATAAATTTTAATTACTTGTGGTATAAAATTAATTTAAATGCAAGATAAATCAAGAAAAACCTTAGAAACTTTATTTAAGCCAAAATAAATTCATTAAAAATTAGGAAATTTATATTAGGGTGTTACAAACCTACCCCCCTTACAGGAATCTCGTCCCGAGATTCGAATAGGCTAGCTAGCAAAGAGATCGGGATATGTCTTCCTCAGCTCATCTTCTCGCTCCCAGGTAGCCTCGTCCTCTGTGTGATGACTCCACTGAGCACGGCACATCTTGATCTTTTTGTTCCTAGTAACTCTCTCAGATGTCTCCAGAATCTTCACCGGATGCTCAGTGTAGGTCAGATCCTCCTGTACCTCTAACCCTTCCAGCGGTGCTTGCTCTTCTGGCACCCTCAAGCACTTCTTCAGCTGGGAGACATGGAACACATCATGCACTCCTGAGAGGTTGGCAGGTAACTCCAGACGGTATGCTACCTCACCTTTCCGTTCCAAAACCCTGAACAAACCATGTATCGAGGGGCTAGCTTCCCTCTCACATTAAACCTGTGGATTCCCCGCATCGGCGAGACCTTCAGATACACATGATCATCCACCGCAAAGGTCAGATCTCGTCGACGAACATCCGCATAGCTCTTTTGACAAGTCTGAGCGACCCTCAGATTCTCTCATACCTGCTGCACCAACTGTTCTGCCTCCTCAACAATATCCGGACCGAACACCTGCCTCTCACCAATTTGATCCCAATACAGCGGAGTTCTGCACTTCCGACCATACAGGGCCTCAAAAGGAGATTTCTTTAGACTGGCCTGGTAGTTGTTTTTGTATGAAAACTCTGCAAACGGCAGGCATTTATCCCAGCAGGTGCCATACTGAATAGCGCAGGCGCGAAGCATATCCTCCAACACTTGGTTGGTTCTCTCTGTCTGCCCATCTATCTGAGGATGATAGGCGGTACTGAAGCGTAGCTTCGTATCCAACGAATCATGCAACTGCTCCCAGAACCGTGAAGTGAACTGAGATTCTCGGTCAGATATGATCTTCTTTGGAACACCATGCAGACAGACGATCCTGGAGATGTACAACTCTGCGAGTCTGGCACTAGAGTAAGTAGTGTTCACCGGGACGAAGTGGGCAACCTTCGTCAACCGATCCACTACTACCCATATGGAGTTGTACCCTTTCTGAGTACGAGGCAATCCAACGATGAAGTCCATAGTGATCTCCTCCCATTTCCACTCTAGAATCTTCAATGGCTGCAATAGACCTGCTGGCCTTTGATGCTCTGCCTTGACACGCTGACAAGTGTCACAGATAGCCACGTACTCTGCAACGGAACGCTTCATCCCATACCACCAGAATCGTCCCTTGAGGTCGTAATACATCTTCGTGCTGCCCGGATGAATGGAATACGTTGTATCATAAGCCTCACTCAAGATCAGCTTCCTGAGATCCTCTACATCTGGCACACATATCCGGCCCTTGTACCACAAGATACCCTGATCATCCTCTCTGAAATGAGGTGCCTTGCCAATCTTGAGCAGTTCACAGATCTCCTGCAGCTTCTTATCTTCTTTCTAATGCTAGGCAAGATGGTCATAACTCACACAGATTGTATTCCTTTTCCATGATCTCCCGTTGCTCACCAGCTCTCCTTTTGGCTAGCAGAACAACTAGTGGGGTTTATGCTAAGCCGTTGCCCACACAACGGTTGAGTGGTTGTACGATAAGTGGGTTAGGCAAGATGACACCTCAGTTCATCCTTACATTGACAAGACGGTCATATCCCAACCATGCTCAACCACAAAGGTACAAGCTCACCCATGGCATTTCACACAGGAAACACCATCCATCTCATCAAATTATATCCTTCTTTTATTTTCCCGAAACCCCATTTTACCTATTATAACACTCACACCTTTATTTTCGATAAAGCGCGTTGTGGTCATGATTAAAATATAATAAAGGAAATAAAAGGTCCTAAGCATCTCTAGCAGTAGTTAACATTCAGCAGAGCAAACCCTATGTAGACATTAATCTAGGTCATCAAGGAATCGTCATAGCAATCAAGGGGTGGCTATACAACCATATCTTAAAACAATGCATTTTATAAAATAGGCCAATAGGTTGTGTTCATAAAACTAGGATAAATATGCATCAAAGGATGGGATTGGACTTGCCGTCCTCAAAGCCTTCCGGAAGCTCCTCCTCGAGGTACGGGTCTTCGGGCTCCGGCTCACGGTCCTGCTCCTCCTCGGTCACACCGTCGGCTATGACACACAAACAATCACACAATAAAAACAAAGTTCACTGACAAGCTTAAAAAAAAGAGGGAAATAGAGAGCTTCGATTAAAAAATAGAGAAAACTATTATATTTGTCGGATGTGGATCCTGAGACTTGGAGAGAATATTTGATGCGTGGTGGGGTTTGGAATCGATTCGGAATAAAATGTCGCATGAACTGATGAGTTAAAGGTCATTTAGGGAGTAGTTTAAAAGGGCGAGGACCTATTTGTAACGAAATAAAGAGATAGAAGGAGCTCTGGTTAAATATTTGGTAGAGGGAGGTGGAGGGCTGCGGACTGCATAAGGAGGAAAAGTGGAGGGGGTTATGCACAAGTCTGCCTTTCTTCTTCCTCGAGACAGAACAGGAGGGGGAGGGGAACGTAGGAGGGGGGGTGGCCAGGCCATGGGCGCTGGCCCCCTGGTGCATGGCAACGCCCGGGGAGGAGGGGAAAACGGAGAGAAGGCCGAGGGGGTTCGATTCCGGCCCTCACCTCGTGCGGAGACGGTCTACGGAGGGTGTCCACGGAGATGGGTGGTGGCCGGCAATGGTGAGCAGCGGCGGCGAGCTGCAGCGCGAGGTAGAGGAGGGGAGGTGCTAGGGCGGTGTGGGCGGAGTGAGGGGCGGCTCTGGGGGTGATTTATAGGCCGGGAGAGAGAGGGGAGATGGCCGGCATGGGAGGGTCACGGGTAGTATAGGAACCTCACCATTAATGGCGGCCGGGATGTTCGGGGACAAGGCACAAGCTGCGAGGGCGAGGGGACGGGACTGAAAGGATCTAACAAGTGGCCTAGAGGGGGGGTGAATATGTCTTTTTCTGAAATCAACAAACTTCACAGAACTGTCAGACCATGGAGCCTCCGGGCCAGAGCGCGGAGCCTCCGGGGGCGCGGAACCTCCGGGCTTATGCCTGGAGCCTCCGGGAAACAGAGTTACAAATCGATCTACTGCGGAATTTAATGAATGAAAAATAGATCGAATGTGATACCAAGGTTCCTAGGAAGTATGTCGATCTTTCTAACCAGCAAGTTGCACCAAGATGATAGAAGCTTCGTAGATTGAATGCAAACCCTAAAAACAAGTGAAGAACAAGTAATAACAAGAACAATCTCAAGCACAAGTGATGCAGGGATTTTTCCCGTGGTTCGGCTCGCCACCAAGGCTGACCTACGTCCACGTTGTTGCGGCACGCCACAAAGGCTGCTGAGTCTCTTTCAACTTGACCCTCTTCTCAAACCTATCACCAAAGCAATAGACCGAGAGTTCCACTAAAACATAGGGTAATACAAACTTCCCGGTGCTCAATCACAACGAGCTGGGAGCTACCGGGCAACCTCTAGCCAACTAGGAGCAAAGCTCCAAGAGTAAAAGACACACCAAGCAGCTAGGGCTTCTCCAAGTGCACGAGAATGGAGGAGCACGATCTTCTTGAGCTTTCTCACGGTCTCACAAGCTTAATCCCTCAAGGAATCACTGAGATTGGAGTTTAGGAGCTTGGGAGCTATGGAGTTGAGAGAGAGCTTCTGTTTTTCGCGAGTCTGGAGGTTGACGAAAGAAGATGACCGTTGGGGGCGACGGTGGAGAGGTTTTTATACCTCCCGTCACCCACATAACGGTCGGGTCATTGCAAACCCCGGAACCTCCGCGGTCAACTGCGGAGCCTCCGCGCTTGCTAGAACAGAAATGAGTTGAGCTTTGCTGGCAATTTGTGGCTGGAAAATTTGGTATGTGGAAGATGTTTTGTGCACTTGGTTCCATCCCTAACCACCATTAGTATCCCCCTTGATAGTACTGCTTGTCCTAACTCAAATTCAAAATAGAAAATGAAGTAAACTAGAACTTGAGTCCTTGAAAGCCATCCATTCGAGTTGGGGGGGGGTCTCCTCCAATGCTTAACTGTACTCATAATCAAAGATACACTGCAAGCACTTGTTAAAAATCATTAGTCCTTTAATTGTACCATCAACATCACCAAAACCCACTTAGGGCTTGATTGCACTTACAATCTCCCCCTTTTTGGTAAATGTTGACAACACAATTAAAGCTTACATTTAATTTAAAGATTGAGCTTTTGACATCATGAATACAAGAGCTCCCCCTTAATATATGCAAGTTTGATTTGAATTCAAGTGTATGTCTCCTCAAGACATGCTTTGCATATATTAAGAGCAAAAGTGAATAAAAGCATTGTATTCATGTCATCGTGGGGTGCAAAAGAACTGTGTCAAATAATATCCGTGATGCATATGATAGAAAATGCACAGGTGAAAACTTTCTGGTTCGGCAGACCCTAGAGCCTCCAGGCCTAGGCGCGGAGCCTCCGCGTTCTGCAGCCTCAGAGAATTTTCAGCAAGACAGAAAAAGCTTCAACCATCACACAAAGCTAAACATGCTAGTAATAGATATAAAAGAGCAGTTCTAGCAACCCATTACAAGCATTAAGATCCACATCCATGTCCATGACCACAAATCACCACAAAGAGAGTTCGAAAATGACCTCGACTCTCATAGCTCACACACATAACTACACACGAAGGTGAATACGACATCTCAAAAGATACTCTCAATCTTGCTCTTCTCCCCCTTTGTCAACAAGTACCAAAAAGGAAAGAATAAGAGAGAAAAAGCGCTGCAGCCAGCTGAAGATCACTCGTCTCTGCTCCAGTCACTGCTAATGTCGCTGTCTGAAGGAGTAGCTGGCTTCTTCCCACTGGAAACTGTCCTCCTCTCGGACTCGTCCTCACTATCTGTCACAATAGCCCGACCTGCATGATGAGTAGTAGCAGTGTAGCATTGTGGTCTAGCTGACCTTCTCTCAGTCCTCCCCACATACATATTCTCTGCAAGTGTCTCCTGATCAGGTGGAATAGGTGGAGAAGTAGAGTTGTCATCGGAGGACTCCTCAAGTCTAGGAGAGGTAGGAGGAGGTGTAACTTGTCTAGTCTTAAATCCCATGTCCTGCCTCATCTCATTTATCTCTTTCCCGCCCTTATAAGCTGTGTTGGCTGCATATTGGCATAAGCAAAAGATATTATTGATATGGTCTTCAGTTTGTCGCTCCTGGACCTAGAGCGAGACACAGAGGGTCTGCTGCTGATGCCATGTCTCTGAGAAGTGCCTGGTGCATCTTCTGCAGCTGCTGTCCCTGCACCAGAAATGAGTGCATCCCAACCACTATGCTGCCACTGAGTCAATTTATATGGCTTATGCTCCACATCCTTCTTGAACACCACTCCTGAGACTCTCTCAATGACATACATGATGTAGGGAGCATATGGGAGATCATATCTAGCATCATCCATAGAGTAACTCAGCTCATCCCAAATAAATCTGCTAATAGAGAAAGCATCACTCGCAGGAGCCATTCTAGCAAGCAAATTTGTGGCAAACTTCCTAAGAGAGGTGGAATCGCCTTCCTTTGGGTTGATAGTCTCTCAAAATAGGTTATTCATGGCATAGTAAAAAGGCTTCAACCCAACTGTCTTCTCATCAGCAAATTGCTTCCTTGCATAGGCGAATGCAATATCCTTACCCTTTTTCCACTTCTCTAGAGTAATCCTGTCAGCATACCTATCTCCACTCCCAAAACCAAGAAGGCCGGCAAAAGTGGTGAAATCCACTTTGTAGTGAACACTTTCTGTCATCCAGTGAATAGAGTCTGCGTCAACCTCATGATGATAAGTGGCATGGAATTGACCCAAAATTTCCCTGTTCCAGTCATACTGAAAAAGCCATGATGTCCCTTAGTCCATGCTCTGTCACTGTAGATAACACTCTTTGTGACTCTGGAGTGTCCATGCTCTCAATGTGATTCCAATCGATGTACTTCATCTTCACTATCTTCTTCTCCTTGGCAAGAATCACTGTCTTGTAGAAATCAAACTTAAACACTGACCAAAACCTATAGTCAAGGCCTTTGTCATTTATCCACACATATGGATTCTCAGCCCTTGCTTTCTTCACTTGAATATATAGACCCTGATAATTGATGTGTTGTCGCTGCACAGCACGATTATAAATTACAGGCTCTCTCCTCACAGGTGATCCCTGAAACTGCCTCAAGTAGGATGGATCATACTCAAGAAGAAGAGGAGGTGTCTCAGGTGCACCAACAGCAGGTATGGTTTTCCCTTCTCTACCTCCATCATCCGCAGGGCCTTCTCCCTGTCTGGCTGGACCAGCAATGCCATGGTCGGCACCACTGCCACTAGCTTGGCTGCCACCAGTAGCACGCCTAGGTGTAGCTTTCTGACCGCCTCTGCCTCTGCCTCCCCCTTGCTACAAACCACCACTGCTACCAGCAAGCTCTTGAGCTACCAAGCTGCGAATATGCCTGTCACCCGGATCATGAACATGCTTGGATCTCTTTTCATTCCTTCAGCTCGAGTCGCGATCCATCTAAGACGAAGATTGTAGAACCTATAAGACACTACTATCAAACATACCAGAACATTTTGAGACATTTTAGTTGAACTTTGAATTAAAATCATGGCTTTCATCTCTCAGACCGCGGAACCTCCGCACAGTAGCCCGGAGCCTCTGCGTTCTGGCAGTTTCAACACATGAACCTTGATTCAACTTTCAACTAAAAACTAGCCCAATGTACTAGCATATTCAACACTAGAAGACTAAAGCAACATGGTCTACTCAAGGAATTGGCAGAAAGATGCCCCAAAATGAATCCATGGTGAGATTTAGGGTTTCACCTTGGATGTGGAAAGTCAAATCGGAGACAATGGAGAGGAGGAGGCCGCATGTGCAGAGGGTGCTCCTCAGCCACGAGAGTGGCCAAGGAGCCAAGAGGACGACCAGCGACGGACTTCCTCCAAACGACGAAAGGAGGCATTCCTTTCACATGCTTCACGGGCTCCCCCTGAGCCCCAGCTCCATGGTGTTGGATGCGGCACTCCTAAGCAGCAACAGGAGAAGAGGACGACGGCGCGACGGCGAGGAAGAGGGGTGGCGCGACAGCAGGATGTCGGCGGCGATGGAGGAGAGGCGAGCGGCGCACGGGACTGAGAGAGAGAGGGATGCGGCTCGCACAAAAGATGTCTCAGTAACTTAGAGAAATTACTGGGAGGGGTAAAAGAGGAAGGATGAAAATGATTTTAATTTTACCCCAAATTCTAACCGTTCTACAGAGCGCGGAGCCTCCGGGCAGAGACGCGGAGCCTCCACGGTCTGAACCGAGGGCAAAACATGATCTATATTTCAAGGATATCCTACGTGTTTTGATTATGGTCATGGACTTCTTGTCTATTGTAGCTAGCCAACAAATCAATCAATACGTAACTATACCTACTGGAGACAAGATATGGACATAAGAAGCAACAACTTGAAACACTCATAAATATTTTGCAAGCCTAGCTAGTGAATAAACAGTAAACAATCAGAGGTGTGCATGATTTCAAACCATGTTACGGGAGTCAAGAATATTTAGTTCACTCCTCAAGAAACAAAACCTTGACTCGTCAGGCGGCTTTGTGAAGATATCGGCTAGTTGCTTTTTGGTGCTCACATGGCATAAAGCGATATCTCCTTTGTTTTCGTGGTCTCTCAAGAAATGATGACGGATGTCTATGCGCTTGGTTCTTGAGTGGCTTACGGGATTATTTGCTAGCTTGATTGCACTTTCATTATCACACAAAAGTGGAATATGGGTAAATCGACATCCGTAATCATTGAGGGTTTGCTTCATCCAAAGTAGTTGGGCACAGCATGCACCGGCCGCCACATACTCCGCTACGGAATTTTGCTTCTTAGAGCTCCAAGACACAAGAGACCGTCCAAGGAATTGACATGTCCCCGATGTACTCTTTCTATCTACTTTGCAACCGGCGTAATCGGAATCCGAATACCCAAGTAGATTGAAATTGGACCCCTTAGTATACCACAAGCCAAAGTGAGGAGTGTGCACTAAATATCTCAATATTCTCTTAACGGCCATTAAATGACACTCTTTCGGGTTAGCTTGAAATCTAGCATACATGCACACGCTAAGCATAATATCCGGCCTAGATGCACACAAATAAAGTAGAGAACCGATCATGGAACGATATACCTTTTGGTCGACGGCTTTCCCTTCTTCATTCAAGTCTAGGTGCCCATTTGTTGGCATAGGTGTCTTGATGGGCTTGGCATTCACCATGTCAAACTTCTTGAGCATGTCTCTTGTATACTTGGTTTGACATATGAATGTCCCTTCCTTCATTTGCTTGATTTGAAAACCAAGGAAGAATGTCAACTCGCCCATCATAGACATCTCAAATCTCTTGGTCATCACCTTGCTAAACTCATCACACAAGGTTTTATTAGTACTACCAAATATTATGTCATCGACATATATTTGGCATACAAATATATCATTTTTAATCTTTCTTGTGAAAAGAGTAGCATCGGCTTTGCCTATTTCAAAGCCTTGCTTGAGCAAGAAATCCTTAAGGCATTCATACCATGCTCTTGGAGCTTGTTTAAGCCCATAGAGTGCCTTATGGAGTTTGTAGACATGGTGTGGATGCTTGGGGTCTTCAAATCCCGGTGGTTGCTCTACATAGACTTGCTCGGAGAGTGGTCCATTGAGAAAGGCACTCTTGACACCCATTTGATATAGCTTGAAATCATGATGGACAGCAAATGCTAGAAGCATACGAATTGCTTCAAGCCTTGCCATAGGTGCAAAAGTCTCTTCAAAGTCTAGCCCTTCAACTTGAGTAAAGCCTTGAGCAACCAACCTTGCTTTGTTTCTTGTCACCACACCATGTTCATCTTGCTTGTTGTGGAAGACCCACTTGGAGCCAATCACATTTGTCTTGGGTCTTTCCACCAACTCCCACACTTGATTTCTCTCGAAATTGTTCAACTCTTCTTGCATAGCCATCACCCTATCCGCATCCTCGAGAGCTTGTTCTACCTTGAGTGGCTCTAGAGAGGAAACAAAAGAGTAAAATTCACAGAAGTTTGCTAATCGAGATCGTGTTATTACCCCTCTTCTTATGCTCCCAAGGATGTTGTCAACGGGATGATCCCGTTGAATACTTTGATGAACTCTTAGGTGAGGTGGCACATCGGAAGGTTGATGTAGGGGTTGGTCTCCGTCAACATCATCAGCTTGAGGCTCATTAACTTGTACTTGATCATCCTCTTGCTGATTATAGTCCCAGACCTTGGAGCCTCCGCGCTCGGGCGTGGAACCTCCAGGCCCCAGAGCCTCCGCGTTTTGGTGCGAAGCCTCCCCGTCCTGTAGATCAGCAGGACCAGAGACAGGTGTTGGCCCTTGGATTGGTGTTGAAGCTTGAACTTGTGGCTCATCTTCTTCATTAGCTTCAACTGGTCTTACATCACCTATGGCCAAACGCTTGATTGCTTCACAAGGCGGCTCTTCTTTACCTACAACATCTAGATCAACTTGCTCTACTTGAGAGCCATTAGATTCATCAAACGTCATGCCTACCGTGATTTCAATTCTTCCGGAGGAATTATTGAAAACACGATAGGCATGCTCGTTTGGACCATAGCCAAGAAGAAAACCTTCATCAATTTTAGGTGCAAATTTAGAGCTTCGGGGCTTTTTGTTAAGTATGAAACATTTGCACCCAAATACTCTAAAGTATGACACCTTAGGCTTGTTACCGGTCAATAGCTCATATGAAGTTTTCTTGTATAGCTTGTGAAGGTAGAGACGGTTGATGGCATGGCAAGCGGTGTTGATTGCTTCGGCCCAAAAGTTGTCCGAAGTCTTGTATTCATCAAGCATTGTTCTTGCCATGTCGATGAGTGTGCGGTTCTTCCTTTCAACCACTCCATTTTGTTGAGGGGTGTATGGTGCGGAGAACTCATGCTTGATCCCCTCTTCATCAAAGAACTCTTCTACGTTGGTGTTGCGGAACTCGGACCCATTGTCACTTCGCACTTTCTTGATAGGCAGCCCGAACTCTCTTTGTGCTCTTCTAATGAAGGTCTTCACCTTCCCTTGAACTTCACTCTTATCATGCACAAAGAACACCCACATGAAGCGAGAATAGTCATCAACAATAATAAGACCATATTTGTTACCGCCAATGCTAATGTAGGCAACCGGTCCAAAGAGGTCCATGTGGATGAGCTCCAATGAACTTGTAGTGGTGACGATGTTCTTAGGTGGGTGCGGTGCGCCTACTTGTTTTCCGGCTTGGCATGCTTTACGTATCCTATTTTTCTCAAATTGAACATTCGTTAGTCCAAGGATGTGTTCCTCCTTTAGAAGTTTGGCCAAGTTCCTCATCCCAACATGAGCTAGTCGGCGATGCCATAACCAACCCATGCTAGATTTTGCCACTAAACAAGTCTCGAGCTTTGCTTCACTTTTGTTGAAATCAACTAAGTAAAGCTTGCCCTTCAAATGACCCATAAAAGCAATAGAGGAATCCTCCCTTCTAGTGCTGGTCACACCCTTATTCGTAAAGTGACAATCATAGCCCATCTCACATAATTGTGAAACGGACAGCAGATTGTAACTCAATGGATCAACATGTAAAACATTTGAAAGTGAATGCTCTTGAGTCATAGAGATTTTACCAACACCATGAATTCATCCTTTTGAACCATCCCCAAAAATGATGTTTTCATTTGAGTCATACATTGGGGAGTATGATGAGAACATACTCTTCTCTCCGGTCATATGATGTGTGCATCCGCTGTCAAGTACCCAACTTAATCCACCGGAGGAGTATGCCTAAAAAACAATTTTAGTTCCTTCTTTTAGGTCCCCAATTTACATTGGGGCCTTGAGCGTCAGCTACCAAAAACTTAGGTACCCATAGAGATCTCTTCACATATATGTTGGACTGATTTCCAACATACGTGGCAACAACTTTACCAAGGTTGTTGCGTCTCAACACATAGCTAGAAGATGTACTCTCTTGGGATGCATGGGTCTTGGACTTGTGGACATACTTGTTTCTCTTGGGCACAATTAGATTCTCCTTAACCTGCAGACGAGTGTTAGATGCCTTAGAGGCTTGTTGCTTTGGTTGAGATTGTGCCTTGACCCTGTTTTCCTTCCAGGCCCCGGAGCCTCCAGGCTTCTTCCCGGAGCCTCCGCGTCCTGGAGCCTTCGTGGTCTGCACAGACTGCACTTCTCCAATAGTCTCTTTCTTCTCAAAATTGATGCAGGGCACACCATTTATAAGCTTCCTTTCACCAGTTTTGCCACCCTTCTTGTGGCCAAGACCATCCTTGATGAATGGATGTCTTCCTTGGATGTACTTTGGCTTTTTGCTTGCATCATCCATGCATCCACTAGCTATGATATTGTTGAGTCTTGCTATTTCCTTCTTCATAGCTTCCATATTAGCAAGGTTAGTAGCATAAGCATTTATATCAAATTTATAACATCTATCACAACCTTTGCTAGTAGAGGCACTAGAGATCTCACTTGCTTTCGGAAGATGTTTGGTGCTATCCCAAAGGATGCTATATTGCTCCTCAAGCTCCTCATTTCTATTTTTGAGGGCGTTGTTCTTTTCTTGTAGAGCATTAAGATCATCCTTTAGGGTAGCTTGGATAGTCTCCGCTTGGTCAAGTTCCAAGCGTAAGGCTTCCACCTCACTCCTCTCCGAAGCAAGATTCTCCTTGCAAGTGATGTAAAGTTTCTCTTGCTTGGCAAGGATGGCTTGAGTCTTCTCTAGTTCCTCTACTAACTTGGCTATGAAATTTCTAGATTTTTTATCCATTTTACTAACCAAGTTATTTATTTCATCATCACTAGATTCATCACTAGAGTCTATGTCTGAGAGATCACTAGGTGGTGAGGTACTCTTAGTTTTGAGTTTAGATTGTTTTACCTTTTCTCCTTTTGCCATAAGACAAAAAGGAGTGGTGCTGTCCTCATCATCGGTTAAGTTGGTAAAGAGCCTTGGTGAAGAAGACTTGTTCTTGATAGCAATGGTTGCAATCTTCTTGCCTTCTTCTTCACTTGAGCTTTCATCATGTGAGTCCCATTCATGACCAATGTGAGCTTGACCCGAGTAACTTTCCTTCTTCTTGTTGCGGTTCTTATCTTCTCTCTTGTAACTCTTCTTTTTGTGTCTCTTTTCTTCTTCATTGTTAAGAGGACACTCGGCAATGAGATGTTCCGTGCTTCCACACTTGTAGCATGTTCTCTTCTTCTTATTGGTAAACTTTCTCTTTATGAACATGTAGCCTTCTCTTTTCAATCCTTTCTTGTACTTCCTCATGAACAAGGCAACATCTCCAATTTCACCGGAGGACCCACTATCATCTTCATCATCACTTGAGTCACTTGATGAGACATCTACTTCAACTTTGCTTGATGTTGGTCTTGAAACACTTGAAATACAGGCTTTGCTTGACTTGTTTGCCTTGAGAGCTACATCCTTGACCTTGAGATTTTCCATCTTGGCTTCAAGCTCCCCAAACTTCTTTCTTTGTTGTATTTCCATCTCCATAAGCTCATGAGTTAGAATCCTTCCAAGTACATCACTTGGAGAAAACTGCTCAAACCTCTTCTTCTCTCTAATCAATGTGACAAGTGTTGGATTCCTTGGTGCAAATGCTTCCAACATCACCTTCACTACATGATGATCGTCCAAGTCATCTCCACCCAATCCTCTAATCTTACCAACAATTACCATCAATCTATCAAACATCTCTTGAGGCCCTTCTCCTTCCTTGATCACAAACCTATTAAGTTGAGCCATCAATAGATCAATCTTGGACTTCTTCACCTTGCTAACCCCTTCATGTGCAATATGAAGAGTGTCCCAAATTTCTTTTGCTATCTCCAACCCAATCACTTTGTTGTATTCTTCTGCACTTAATGAGCTTAGAAGAACACTTGTGGCTTGAGCATTGCGGTGTATGCTGTGGATGTCTCTTGGAGTGAGATTGTTGGGATCTTCCAGATCATCAAAACCTACACACACAATGTTCCACAACTCCGGGTGGAGACCGGTGAGATAAGCCTTCATCAAATGCTTCCACTTGGCAAAGTTGGTCCCATCAAATGGAGGCAACTTGCCCGCGGGAATATTGATGTGGTTGTTAGTAGGCAAAGCAATGGAATCATAATTGAAGGATACATTAGAGTAGGACTTTTTCTTGTTTAGTTTGAGAGCTCTCTTTGGAATCCTTTGCCCATAGTACTCATCATCATCATCTCCATTCTCTGACTCGCTGCTTGGTGGAGGACTTGGCTGCACCTTCTTCTTTACATTGCTTTTCTTCTTCTCTTTGCCCTTATTCTTTTCCTTTTTGTTGTCATCCTTGGAGGATCCCAGCTTACCTATCTTGAGCCTTGAAAGCTGCTCAAGTGCTGCTGTGGGATCATCATCAGATGACTCTTGTTCCTTTTTGCTGGGAATATCTTCAAACTCCTCACTCTTGTCTCCATCTTGTGTTCCTCTAGGACTTGTCACTTCCTCACACGGTTAAGTGCTTATCACAAGGAAACCAAGCTCTGATACCAATTGAAAAGATCTAACAAGTGGCCTAGAGGGGGGGTGAATATGTCTTTTTCTAAAATCAACAAACTTCGCAGAACTATCAGACCGTGGAGCCTCCGGGCCAGACCGCGGAGCCTCCGGGGGCGTGGAACCTCCGGGCTTATGCCTGGAGCCTCCAGAAAATAGAGTTACAAATCAATCTACTACGGAATTTAATGAATGAAAAATAGATCGAATGTGATACCAAGGTTCCTAGGAAGTATGTCGATCTTTCTAACCAGCAGGTTGCACCAAGATGATAGAAGCTTTGTAGATCGAGTGCAAACCCTAAAAACAAGTAATAACAAGAACAATCTCAAGCACAAGTGATGCAGGGATTTTTCCCGTGGTTCGGCTCGCCACCAAGGCTGACCTACGTTCACGTTGTTGAGGCACGCCACAAAGGCTGCCGAGTCTCTTTCAACTCGACCCTCTTCTCAAACCTATCACCAAAGCAATAGACCAAGAGTTCCACTAAAACATAGGGTAATACAAACTTCCCGGTGCTCAATCACAACGAGCTGGGAGCTACCGGGCAACCTCTAGCCAACTAGGAGCAAAGCTCCAAGAGTAAAAGACACACCAAGCGGCTAGGGCTTCTCCAAGTGCACGAGAATGGAGGAGCACGATCTTCTTGAGCTTTCTCACGGTCTCACAAGCTTAATCCCTCAAGGAATCACTGAGATTGGAGTTTAGGAGCTTGGGAGCTATGGAGTTGAGGGAGCTTCTGTTTTTCGCGAGTCTGGAGGTTGACGAAAGAAGATGACCGTTGGGGGCGACGGTGGAGAGGTTTTTATACCTCCCGTCACCCACATAACGGTCGGGTCATTGCAAACCCCGGAACCTCCGCGGTCAACTGCGGAGCCTCCGTGCTTGCTAGAACAGAAACGAGTTGAGCTTTGCTGGCAATTTGTGGCTGGGAAAATTTGGTATGTGGAAGATGTTTTGTGCACTTGGTTCCATCCCTAACCACCATTAGTATCCCCCTTGATAGTACTGCTTGTCCTAACTCAAATTCAAAATAGAAAATGAAGTAAACTAGAACTTGAGTCCTTGAAAGCCATCCATTCGAGTTGGGGGGGGCTCTCCTCCAATGCTTAACTGTACTCATGATCAAACATACACTACAAGCACTTGTCAAAAATCATTAGTCCTTTAATTGTACCGTCAACATCACCAAAACCCACTTAGGGCTTGATTGCACTTACAGGGACGGAGACGGGCCGGTGCAGTAGCGAGTCGCACGCTGGCTTGGCGTGCACGGGCAGCAAGCACGCAGCGGCACAGTGTCACACCCTAAAATATTTAATTTTAGGATGTGAATATCTCTTACAATATGTTCATCCATCAATAGGATTTTTCGAGAATTTTATAGATTTTTCTGGTAATTATTCTATTTATCCTAGAGCTAGGTCCATTTATTTTATTATTTGGAAAGCTCTAAAATTCTTTTTCATGAAGTCCAAATATTCTGTTTGGATTCCTCGTGTCCTAAAATTACCTCCCAAGTTTTCCTCGGAAAATTTTGGGATTCTTCCGGATATATTTTTCTTGGTTTGAAATATTTATCTGGATATTTTCTAGATTTGTTTTAAACTTGAAAATGTGTTCCGGAAAAATTTCTATTTTTGATTTTCATCGCAGTCGGACCGAGCCGTACCTTTGTTGTATATCCTTTTAACCTTATCCTCTCCGAATCATTAAGAAGTTCCGTCGAGCTCCCGATCCTCTAACCGTTTCCCCCGATCAAGTCATGCTTGAAAACGATGCCTCGTGGCTCGTCTTCGGTATTTTTTCCGATGATGTTCGATCGACGTCAACCCCAACGACTCGGCCTGATCCCTCCTTCTCTTTTCCGCGCTCCCAAATAACTCGTTCACGTTCAACTAGCTCTGTCAGCTCGTTTTCGTGTTCAGCCCTCACCCGATCCTGTTTCGGCCCATAAACGAACCCACTCAGCCCTTCTCGTTTCCTCTTTCCATTACCTCTTCTATCGTCTCTCTTTGCTCGTTAAATTGTGGGACGCGCTGGTCAGCCCAATCTCGTCTCCCGTGAGCAATCCGAACTCAAGAAAGTCCCATTCCGATGCGCTGTCGCGTCCTTATCCTCGTTCGAGTTGGAGCCCAGCATGATATCTCCAGGCCTATTTTAAACGCGTCTTGCACCACCTGTTCTCCAGTAGCCAGCCCTAATTTTCTCCCCTGCGTCGGCTCCTGCGTGCCCTATAAATTCTTGCGTAACCCTAGCCTCTGCATCGCGTCCCTGCTGCCCATGTAGCCGGCCCTAGATTTCCCTCGCGCTCCTGCTCTCCCTCTTCCTTCACATCCATGAACAGATGCTACCGCCGTCGTTGTGCCCTGCCTGTGCCCCTGCTTCCTGTGCGCCGTCTCCTCTGCCCAAGCCTGCGCCACCATCACCCAACCCCCTGCGCTGCCTCCTGCTGCCGCGCCTGCTCCTGCGCGCCACCAGCTGCACCGCCCCTACTCCTTTTTCTCCCCCAGCACAGCTCCTGCGCGCCAGACCTGCCCTGCACGGTCATCAGGGTGAGCAGGACCGCCGCCAACAGCTGTTGTAGCAGCCTCCCCCCTCCTGCCGCGGTGCTCCCCTCCCTGCGCAACCAGCAGGGCGGCACTGCCCCCTACCTAGCACCCTGCGCCCCTGCCGAGCCTGCAGGCCACCGCAACAGGGGACAGAGCAGCCACCCAGGAAACTATGAACAGACCCGCCGGTGCCGCTTCCTCCGCGAAATTCGATCTCTACGATGCATCTCCGCTGCGGGTAAGGCATGGAATCGAATCCCCTCCCTCTCCTCTTTCTTTTCCCCCACTTCCCGCGACCTCCCATGCCCGAAATCGCCGGCAATTTGGAGAACAGTGGCCGCCGCCACCATTGGAGCTGTGCTGTGAAGCTTTTTCAATTTAGTCCCTGAAGAATCCTATAATTATCGTGTAATTTTCTGTATCTAGCGAAAATTGCAGAAAACCCCCTAGATCTTTTCCATCTTTTCAATCCAGCCCCACCATGGAATTTTTCAGATCTAACCCTAATCTTTTCTGTATTTGTGAGCCCTATTTTTCTGTGTCTTGTTTTTCTTTTCAGCTAACCCTTGAAGTCTATAGTTAATTGCGTATAGGTCCTTGCAGCATTGTTTTATGCGTAGTTGCCGCGTTTTAGATCCGTTTTGATCCGTTCTTTTTGCGTTAGTCTTCTAAAACCCTAAGCTATCGTTTAGTAGCGTTGTTGTACCATAATTCCTATTTTTCAAATTAAATATCAATTTAATTTGAATAATATTCTCTCATCTAGTTTCCGAAATAAAATCCAATTAAGTCTTTTCTCCGATTTTTATAAGTAATGTTAACTCAATTAATATGAACTTAAATGTGTTTGTAATTTAATTTTTTTAGTTCAACACGTATCATAAAGTTCAATGTTTAGATGCTCTCACCAGTTTCTTTTCTAATTAATTAATTAATTAGTGTAATTTGTACATAGAGAATTGTATATAAAATTTGACTAAGTTCTACTTCATCTTTATAAATGCAAATATAATATGAGTTAATTATAATTAGGGATATTCTCTTTTGAATATCTTTTACATTAGTTTTCAGGATTAAAATAAATGAAAGCCTATAGTTCTTTTATTTCTTTCATAACATAAGTCTTCCGATAGCTGTTTCTTTTTAACCCTACCTCCGTTTTCCGTGTTTCTTGCGCTCTCATGATCGTAGCAACGAGCCCTATCCTTTAGTTCGCTCTTTTAAACCTTTCCTTTTGTTTGTTGTATCTGTTCTTAGTTGTTCTTGTTTGCTTGCTTGCTTGTATGCTTCGGTCGGATGCTTGTGTGATGTTAGAAGAAGCGCGATCCAAGAGCTTTAAAGATCTAGAGTTTCAAGAACAAGAGTTGAAGACTCTGAGCAGCTATTCTCTAAAAGAAAGGCAAGTGTTTTCTTGATCATGCTTTTGTCCTAATAACCGCAATAAATATAACTTTCTTTTATGCATGCATGTGTCTTGATCTGATGGATCCTAATTAAGGACATGCCTAGTCTTTATAATCATTCCTTATCAACCTGGGTTTTATCTTTACGTTGGGTAGCTATTGCTTAGTTGCTATAACTGGTTCCGGATCGGGAATAATTTATAACCATGATGATGATAATGATGATGCTACACCTGTTTTATCCATGTTCATGCTCTTTGTGTTGTTAATCATAAGATTATATGTTTAATCGGAACATGGAGAACCACCCAGGAAAACAGTGCAACCACAATACTATATGGCTCTGATCTTGGCTAATTAATTAGAAACTCTAGCTTGTGATGATCTTACCGAAAGGGCAAGAGGGGAGTGCGTTGACGGGGTATAGCCCGGTCCTCTTGAGGCGTAGATATGTTCCTGGGTAAGGCGTCTTCCTCATTAGGGAGGGTTATGACCACTGCGGCCTGAAACCTTAGCGGATTGTCATAAGTTAGGGAATCTTTGTAAAGGCCTCGTAGTGAATCCCTTGCCACTCACCTTGGAAGTGTTTAAGAGGCTAGCTACCTCGGGCAAATCGGGAGACACGAATTGTGGGTAAAGTATACAACCTCTGCAGAGTGAAAACTGATATATCAGCCGTGCTCACGGCTAAGAGCGGCTTGGACCCTCACATGATAATTGAACTCGAAGATGAATTAAATCGTGGACCATGGTTATGGTTATGGTTATGGTTATCGTGGACTATGTTTATGTTTATGTTTATGTTTATGGTTATGTTTATGCTGTATCTCTTCTCTCTCTTTTAATGTGGGTTTTGGTATGAACTTATACCTTAGTAATCAGATGCTAATAAAACTTGACCAACTAAAATTGCTTATCGCAGTAAGCCAGTCAGCCTTTCCTTGATTTTAGCCTTCATGTCATGTATTTCCCAACACTTGCTGAGTACCAATCATAAGTGTACTCACACTTGTTATAATTGCTGCTCAGAGGAGAAAGTGATGTGAAGTCTTTTGAAGATGATGCTGAGTTCTAGGCTTGCGCAACCCCCGGTCGATTGCCTGTGAAGTTTGGAGTCTTCTTTTCCAGGATAAGCTGTATAACTCTAATAATCTTTATAGTCTTTTAATTCTCTTTTCGTGATACTGTTGCTGATTATTCACTGATGAAGTCACTATATGTATGGAACTTGATCCTGGCATATATATAGTTATGCATTTGGTTTTGTCCTTTAAAAACCGGGTGTGACAGAGGTGGTATCAGAGCTGTGTCGATTGTAGGACGCTAGTCTAGATAGCAATGGTCATTTTGTAAGATCTATTCTGATATAAAAGTCATATTTTACCATATCCTTGACCCTCTTGTTGTTTATTCCTCATCCTTCTTCATTTATCTCACCCTTGATGCTGCTTTTATCTAACTCTGTATTCTTTTCTTTTATTCCCTCATTTTCATTGCTTTTACATCTCACAATTTCCTTGTCTGTTTGTACCCTCAATGGCATTGGTTACCTTGTATCCATTTGTTCCAATTTACATTCTCCTTGAATTCAAGTTTGGCTACTTTGGAAATCCCCTTGTCCTCTATTCCAAATGGATTTATTTTCTACTCTCCATTTGATTACAAACGTTAGATCGTCCGACCTTGTACCCCGAACAATGGAAGAAACAGTCCACTACAAGAAGTCAAGCTAGAGAAACTGAAGACCACGTTGGACTCAGAGGCGTAACACTCAAGAAGTCAATGTTCCGCCAGACAAGCTGAGAGAGATGCCTACATCAAAAATGCTAAAGCTTTAGGATATGACCCATACTTAGGAGGTTCCCCTTTTTAGTTGTAAAACGCTAGTTTCGGTTGTTTGATAGTTTGTTTTGGTGTGCTTGTAATGTTTGTTGTTCTGCTCTTGACTGCTTAGACTCCTTGTCTTTGCTCATTGATGCGTTGTCAGACTTGTGCCTGCAATGACATCATTTCTCCCTTAGTTTTATCAACCACGATATCCTCACGTTCCAAAGCATAAGCCAGCAGAAAAGACCCAAACCCAAATTCTATCCTTTTGTCTCGATACCCATCTTGTCATATCGCTTTACTCCTGGTCGGAAGCTCCTTGCCTTATCTCTCCTTTCTATCTCTAGACTTTATGAATCTCTCGTCGACGCCATCTTCTTGCTCCTTAGCAAAAGTTAGCACAGAAGACCCAAATCCGTTTTCTCTCTTTCTTGATACCCATCTTGTTACCTTGTCGCCTCCTTTCAACCTCAAGGTTTTGTAAATCTCTCATCAACCCTATCTGCTTGGAAGCATGTGAAGAAGATCCAATCATCTTCCCTCCTTTTCTTGTTACCCATCTTGCCATCCCTCCTTACCCCTTATTAAAAAAAACAAGCTCTATGTTCAATCTCCCCTTCCAATCATCAGCCCTTGTGAATCTCTCGTCAACGCCTTTTGCTCAATTCAGCTAAAAGCAAGTGAAGATCCCAATCTAAACACTCTCATCTTCTCGATACCCATTTTATTATCTTGTCGCCTCCTTGATGAAATCTTTTTGCCCTAACCCTCGTCTTTGTCACCAGCCCTTGCGAATCTCGGGACAAGATTCTGTTTAAGGGGGGTAGTTCTGTCACACCCTAAAATATTTAATTTTAGGATGTGAATATCTCTTACAATATGTTCATCTATCAATAGGATTTTCCGAGAATTTTATAGATTTTTCTGGTAATTATTCTATTTATCCTAGAGCTAGATCCATTTATTTTATTATTTGGAAAGCTCTAAAATTCTTTTTTATGAAGTCCAAATATTCTGTTTGGATTCCTCGTGTCCTAAAATTACCTTCCGAGTTTTCCTCGGAAAATTTTGGGATTCTTCCGGATATATTTTTCTTGGTTTGAAATATTTATCTGGATATTTTCTAGATTTATTTTAAACTTGAAAATGTGTTTCGGAAAAATTTCTATTTTTGATTTTCATCGCAGTCGGACCGAGCCGTATCTTTGTTGTATATCCTTTTAACCTTATCCTCTCCGAATCATTAACAAGTTTCGTCGAGCTCCCGATCCTCTAACCGTTTCCCCCGATCAAGTCATTCATGCTTGAAAACGACGCCTCGTGGCTCATCTTTGATATTTTTTTTCTGATGATGTTCGATCGCCGTCAACCCCAATGACTCGGCCTGATCCCTCCTTCTCTTTTCCGCGCTCCCAAATAACTCGTTCACGTTCAACTAGCTCTGTCAGTTTGTTTTCATGTTCAGCCCTCACCCGATCCTGTTTTGGCCCATAAACGAACCCACTCAGCCCTTCTCGTTTCCTCTTTCCGTTACCTCTTCTATCGTCTCTCTTTGCTCGTTAAATTGTGGGACGCGCTGGTCAGCCCAATCTCGTCTAGATTGTGTTATACCCGCTATTGTCGTTCCGCGGCATTCCTTCTGCATGGCGCATTTTGATTTCTCAATCTGCGGGCGTCTCGCTGGGCATCATCCTCATTAACTGCCTCCGCAATGACTTTGTCGGCGAAGATCTTGTTGGGTACTACATCGTTGTACCGGCTACTGACTTCGTCGACCTCCGCCGCAAACACATGGCGGTGTGAGGTGTATTCCCTCGGAGCTGTAGTTGACCAAGACAGTGTTCTCCCCCGCTTCCTCGTGGATGGGGGGAAGAGGCCTGCCTTCTCGATAGGCAGTTCTTGAAGGTAGGCCACGAGGCGGGTGTTGTCTTCGAGTAGCTTAGAGGCTCTAAGTCCTTCCAGTACACGAACCGGCCTTGTGGCGTTGATGTGATCCTCAGACTTGACTACCCAAGGTGGGTTTGCAGTCATCATCAGAATCCGAGTAGATATCGTAGACAGGAGCCTCCCAGCACGCGGTGGCTTCTCCTTCCCTGAGTTGAAGTAGACGATCCAAGTTCTCTGCCAGTGCAGAGAGGAACTCGGACCACTGGCCTCCTGGTAGACAGTGGCTGAATTGCGTAGTCTGAACGGGAATCGGACACGCTATTCGTTAGATCGGTTATGGCCCGATCCGAGGAGTCCTGGTGTGGTACGAGTTGAAGTCGCGTTGAAAACAGACTTTTTTCAATCTCTCTAGCTAAGTCAGGGAGCAGCATCTCAGTGAGATTGTCCACGAATTCATCAAGATTGTTGCGTAGGGTTGCTACACGGGCCTTCGGCTTCGTGTTGTCGACAAGGTGCCGACGGAAGTCGCCTGCGCCGTCAGCGATGCAAACCCACAAGTCGAAGTTGAACGTTGTGCCCTCGTCAAGCACAGCGCTGGTGAAGTTGAACGTTGCCATTGAGTTCTCCAGGGGATCTTCGATTGATTATATATATATTCTCCTCTTAAGATTTTCTATTTCTTTTGCAACTAATTCCGCTTCTGCTTCTGGGAGATAGAATTTAGGAAGAGAAGGAACGGATTTCTGGAGAAAGATAAAGTCAGGCAATGACCAGGTTGAATTCTTTAATCGACAGGTGAACCCAGAGAACACGGCTCCATATATATATACATATTATATACAGACATTTTGGAAAGGACATGCCCCTTCCGACCAGGCCCTTTCTAGCGGGTCCGGCATAGACTAATACATGTGTTGTGTTAATACTAATTGATCATATGCCTAATGGTGGGTACGGTGCGCGGCATCGTTAGCTTGGAATGTGTCTATTTGCTATGGAGCACTTGATGTTGCCGAGAGTACTTTGACAACTCGACACAACTTTCAAATATTGCGTTCGGAACAACAGTTATATAGCGTCTGTTCGGTAGTGGTAAGCCACAGCCGTAGCAGCCATGGAAGAAGCTGAAGCAAACAGACCGATACTTCGTGCAAAGCCCTATACGTCTTTGGTTTCTCAGCTTGCACAACACGAGGCATTCACAACCCTTTAGTTCTCAGAAACGACCACTGCTTATCTTGTCGGCATGCGTAGTTCCAAAGAAAAAGACCCAAAGCTGTCCGTCTAATTTACCAAACTGGACAGCAGATGGCAACAAGTGCCAGAACCATGGAGCCTCTCTATATATTTTCATTGCTCCGCTCAGCACATCGTTACAGGCAAGGAGCTGACCTACCAAAGATGCTGCTGAGATGCCAATGACAAGAACTCAACATGTCACTTTCGTCCAACAACGAGGAGGGAATGCGCTGCTCTTGCACAAGAAGTTTGGAGCTTCTCCATAGCACAAATACTAAAGGAAGGTCTAAAAAAAATACTAAAAGGAAATCATAGGCAACTAGCACCTCTGAAATGGACAGAACTGACATGGGTAGCGCTGCAACTGTGCGCTTGATGACGTGTCGGTTAGCAATAATCTCATGTTGTTGTCCATGGCCACTCACAGTTGATGGATTATTAATGGTTATTAGTAGTGTCATTATCATCCATGTATAGTCAGGTAGCAATTCAATTGTCCCAGCTCTGAATCTCTGATGCAGCGGTACTTCGGAGGACTGCCCGCCAAGTTGGAGACCTGCCCACAAATAAAGGCTTTGAAAGAGATGTTTCCCTGTTTCTGGCCGTCCATGTTACACAGAGTAGTTTACCATGTGTGTGCAACTGTGCTGTCTGCGCATTTGACCAAAGTAACGACACGAGAGGGGGAAGTGCTACAGACGGGTTAGGTACACACCTAAATTTACATTACAAAATTCTACCAAAAATAATTGTTAGTAAACCATGCAAATATCTATTATCATATAAAATTTAAGGTTGAAACAAAATTTGTACGAGGAGAAATAATTGTAACCTTAACTTTTGCATGATGATAGATGTTTGCATGACCTAGCCATCAATATTTTTAATTGGACTTTTTGTGCACAATTAGGGTGCTACGGTGTGTTGGTAGTACGATAGCACCCTAAAGTAGCACCTCAACTTCTCCCTTAGAAGATAGCATTATTCTAAAAGTCTTGTGACTTAGAAAGCCAGCAGCTTATTCTAAGTAAGATGCTTGGAAGCAAGGTGAGCAAAGTTTGTATAACAAAAGTGGTATCTCTACAATTGATCCTTGCAAAAATAGTTGTATTTTGGAAGCTCGTATGAGGAACTTTATTCAAAAAATAAAGTTATAAGCGTAACTTTTGGACATTTATAAACATTTGAAAATGAAATGAAGCATGGCTAGCCGCTAGTATCAGGTCCTCACTGAAGGGTACCTAGAGTACAACCAGTCAACTAGGGCGGACGTCCTCCTCTTGAGTTAACCGATGCAGACCAAAGCTAGTTTTCTATGACATTTCAAAATACGTGGGCTTTTGTTAGTTAAAAGAATCATACTCTGCCACGGCTTCACAAAAGTTTCTTACGCACGCTTGATCAAGTCAGATAAATGTTCTGTTTTTTTTCTCTAATCCACTTAAACCGTGCCAAACTTTTCAGCTGGGTCTCGCGCATTACACACATGAAAGGAGAGGTTGGCATCTAGTTTTACAGACAATTCGCTATGAACTGGGTGACAGATAGATGGAACGGTAATGCTTGCATTAGGGCGTCCGATGCCAAGAAAAAATCGGACGCCGTCTGACCCCACGCGCTGATGTTGTGGTGAGAATTTTTTCCCTCATAATTTTGTTACGATAGGTACGAGCCGATGTTGTAGTGGGAAAGACACTCCCACCTAAATAAGAGATATTGTGGAGGACTTCCTGTACATGATTTATTGTTCAATGTTGCGACAAGAATTTAAGTTAATTATTAATATTATTTGGGAGCCACGGGACTAGGTACATAACGTAGTTTAAAGAGGTTTAAGAGATTAAGACCGTCTTATCTCTTATTTATCTTGTTTATCTCTTATTTATCCCATTTAAGTAGGAGATAGAGCTAACCGATACAGAAGGAATCTACCCGAAACATGTTCTGGTACGATTCCTTAACTGGTGTTGGTTAGTATCTTTGTAACCCTAACCTCCCGGATATATAAGGGAGGGCAGGGACCCCTCTCAAAACACGATCTCTAGATCATTCTACACAAAAGGCAATACAAATCACCATACAGGACGTAGGGTGTTACGCATCTTGCGGCCCGAACCTGTATAAGCTTTGTGTTCCTTGCACCTTCGAGTTCCTGATCTCGGCGTCTCCTCACCCAAAACTTACCACCTTGGGTATATCCCTCGGTGGGCAGCCGGTTAAACACCGACAGCTGGCGCGCCAGGTAGGGGAGCGCGTCGAAGATCCACCGGCGAGCTCGATGGCATCTTTCAAATTCATCAGGTCAGTTCCCTCCCAGGGTACGACATTCGTTTTTGGCTCGTGGGTCTGCATCGCAGATGGTGTGGGCAATTTTCGGCGATTCCTCATCGACATGAGGCCAAAGATCTCCACTGCGGATCCCCGTAGCGACCTCGACAAGTTCGTCGACGGGCTCGACAACTTGCCGCTCCATGCTTCTGCAACAAAGATCGAGGCGGAGACTGCTCCAGGCTCGACTTCATCCAGTGTTGCAGCAACTTCCCCTGGGTTGGACTCGTTCCAATCTAGGGATTTGCATAGCCGATCCCAACTCGGTTCATGCAGGCCGGCCATTGATCTTAGGGAGGCCAATGTCTCTGGGTCCCTCTCCATGTTAGAGAAGGACCTAGACTTTCTGCTCCAGGATGGAAAGCTTGAAGCCACCGCGTGTCGGGGGGCCTCGGGTTGTTCTGGCGCCAGCAATCTGGTAATCACCTCCTTACCGGAGGGGCGCATTGTGCATTGGAGGGGCATGGTGCTCTCCGATCTACTCAAGGCAGAGGGTCGACTCGTGGCTCACCTCGAGCCCTTGCCCTTTCAAGAGGGCAGGCCATTGGCTACCGCGGCAAGCACTCCTTTACGCGCAGAGGGCTTGGATCCAGCTGGATCAGCACAACCCGGCGTCCACCATCAGGGAGGAGCGCGTGGGTGAGAGTCGAAGCCAGGCTCACAGCCGAACGGCTGGCGGCCGTCCTCGACACCAGCTCAGCAACGACTATGCTCGCGGAAGCTAGGCTCCTAGCGGGAGGCAGCAGCCACAGCCAGGAGGTCATCCGCGATAGGCCAATCATCGACTTCATCCAGAGGACCTGCGCCAGCACATCAATGAAGGTCGCGACACGCGCACCGTGATCTCCTCCAGGCGCAAGGTCCGCGAAGAAGTCGAAACTGAAGGTACTGACTGTAGCGACCGATTCCCTGCTTTTTCTGCATGTTTCAGCAGCTACAAGTATCCAGAGGGCTTCAAACCGATCGGCATCACCAAGTACGACGGCAAGCAAGCTCCTCAGCAGTGGCTCCGTTGCTACTCCACGGCCATTGAGGTTGCAGGGGGTTCGAATATCACCAAAGTCATCTACTTCCCGATGGCTTTGGACCCTGCGCCGCTCACTTGGTTGGAAAGCCTCAGCAACAACTCAATCGACTCCTAGGAGCGCCTCAAGAAGGTCTTCATCGACAACTTCCAGGGAGTGATCGCTCGTGCAGGTACTTGTCACGATCTTGCTCAGTGTAAGCAAGAATGTAACGAGCTCCTGCGGTCCAACACACGTCGCTTCTTCGACGTCCGCGCCACCATCATGAACATCTCGGAGGACGACATCATCGACTGCTTCTACAACGGCATCACCGACCCAGGCATCTACAGAGATTTTGGGCGGAACAAGCCAAAGACTATTGCGGGCCTTCGTGATATGATGCACGATTGGTCCGAACAGGAAGAGAAGATGCAGGAGCAGTTGCCGCGGCGTCAAGATAGCAATCTGAGGCGCCCAAACGACAACCGCAACGACAAAGGCCAGCAGGAGTTTTCGGGTCCACCCCGGAAACGAAAGCCAGATGATATCATCACGGCTATCGATCGTCCTTCGCGGGGTAAGAAGTCGACAACGCAGGAGGAGTTCGAGAAGCTCGTGCAGAAGAAGTGCCCGTGGCACCCAGGTACCAATCATGCTGCCATCGACTGCTACCATCTTCGGAGGACGTTCAGCAACTCTGGTGGTGGTAAGAAGAACAAGAAGCCTGCAGACAAAGAACCCGAGGATGATGATCAAGAGGACCACGGGCGCAACCCGAAGTTTCAAGACGCTTCAAAGGTCGTCAACGTCATCTTCGGGGGAAATGAGGATTTTGGCTCCAGGCGGGACCAGAAACTGCTTTTCCGGGAGATTTTGTCCGTCGAGCCGACGGTACCATGACCACTCCGTTGGACGGAGGTCCCCATCTCGTTCTCTCGCGATGACCAGTGGATGAGCTTTTCGGATCCTGGTAAGTTCCCCTTGGTCCTGGATCCTGTGGTGGCGGAGGTCAAGCTCACCAAGGTCCTCATCGATGGCGGGAGCGGGCTCAATCTCATCTTCGTCAGCACACTGAAGAAAATGGTTCTGGATTTCAAGGACATGCTGGTTCCTAGCAAATCCTCCTTTTACGGCATTGTCCCAGGTAACGCGGCATATCCGCTTGGTACGGTGGTCCTCCCAGTCACCTTCGGCACGCGGGAGAACTATCGTACTGAGTTCATCAAATTCGAAGTGGCTAACTTCGAATCCTCTTACCATGCAATATGGGTCGTCCGGCACTCGCCAAGTTCATGGCAGTGTCGCATTACGTTTATCTGCTTCTCAAGATGCTAGGACTCAGTGGAGTACTCACTCTCCGTGGTGACTTGAAGAAGTCGTACGACTGCAATCAGGAGGCGATCCAGTATGCTTCGACTACTCGCGTGCTAGATGCTTCGGGAGAAGTACTCACGGCCGCGCAGCAGCTTTCCCAATCCTGCCTGGAGATTCCCTCCAAGAAGGCCAGCAAGTCGAGCATCCAGTCGACTGATGACGTGGCCCTCAAGACGATACAGCTTCAGAAGGGAGATTCATCTAAGACCGCTGTCATCGGCGCGGGCTTATGTGACAAATAGGAACTCGCGCTCGTCAGCTTCCTTCGGGCTAACCGAGATATATTCGCGTGAAAACCAGCAGATATGCCAGGGGTGCCCAGGGAGTTGATCGAGCATGCTTTGAATGTACACCCAAAGGCTACGCCTAAAAAGCAACGCCTGCGAAGGTTTGCTCACGATAAGCGTGAGGCCATCAAACGGGAGATTGCTAAACTTCTCGCGGCTGGATTCATTAAAGAAGTAATCCATCCAGAGTGGGTAGTGAATCCCGTTCTTGTAAACAAAAAGAACAATGAATGGAGAATGTATGTCGACTACACTAATCTCAACAAGCACTGCCCAAAGGACCATTTTGGGCTGCCGCGCATTGACCAAGTTGTTGATTCGACGGCTGGTTGTGTCCTTCTTTGTTTTCTTGATTGTTACTCAGGTTATCATCAGATCATGCTCAAGGAGGACCAAATCAAGACCGCATTCATCACCCCATACGGGACATATGCCTACAAAACTATGTCCTTCGGGTTGAAGAATGCAGGAGCGACTTATCAGTGTGCTATCCAGATGTGCTTTGCGGATCAGCTGCACCGGAATGTTGAAGCCTATGTGGACGACGTGGTCATCAAGACCAGGGAGTCCAGCGACTTGATTGCAGATTTGGAGGAAACATTTAGCAGTCTGCGCAGATTTCGGTGGAAACTCAATCCTACCAAGTGCGTTTTTGGAGTACCTTCAGGGAAATTGCTCGGGTTCATCGTTAGCAACCGGGGCATCGAAGCCAACCCTGTAAAGATCACGGCCATCACTGATATGGGGGCTCCGGCCACAATCAAGGATGTGCAGAAGTTAACAGGTTGTATGGCGGCCCTGAACAGGTTCATCTCCCAACTCGGGGAGAGAGGACTACCCTTCTTCAAGCTCCTGAAACGCCAAGATAAGTTCCAATGGACGGAGGAGGCCGAGCAGGCCCTGCAGGATCTGAAACATCACCTTCAGTCACCTCCGATCCTTACAGCACCATTGCCAGGGGAGGATCTACTACTTTACATCGCAGCAACAACCCATGTTGTCAGCAATGCTATTGTAGTCGAGCGAGGCGAGGAAGGCCATGCGTTTGGAGTGCAGAGGCCTGTCTACTTCATCAGCAAGGTCCTCTCCGAATCCAAGGTACGGTATCCAGCTGTTCAAAAGCTTTTATATGCAATCTTAATCACATCAAGAAAGCTACGCCATTACTTCGACGAGTACAATATCACTGTGATCATGGATTTCCCGTTGGCGGATATTCTTCATAATCAAGATGCCACGGGGCGTATATCCAAGTGGGCAGTGGAACTGGGGGCTTTGTCAATCGACTTCAAGCCACGCACTGCAATCAAGTCACAAGCTCTAGTCGACTTCATGGCTGAATGGATGGAGAATCAAGTCCCAACTCCAGTCGACAAGCCAGAGCACTGGACCATGTACTTTGATGGGTCCCTCAAGCTCGACGGCGGCGGCACTGGTGTTCTGCTTATTTCTCCATGAGGTGAATAATTGAAGTATGTCCTTCAGATCCTCTGGGCGGTATCCAACAATGAAGCCGAGTATGAAGCCTTGCTTCACGGGCTTCATTTGGCGGTATCACTAGGGATCAAGCGACTACTTGTGTATGGCGACTCTCTTCTTGTCGTTCAACAAGTCAACAAAGAATGGGACTGCAACAAGGAGATGATGGATGCTTATGTACAGGAAGTGCGCAAGTTGGAAAGCAAATTTTCTGGCTTGGAGGTTCACCATGTGTTGCGGGAACACAATGTTGGCGCGGATATCCTGTCCAAATTGGGGTCAACACATGCTCAGGTCTCACCGGGAGTTTTCGTCCAATAGCTCAAGCAGCCATCCATCAAGTCTTCTCCGCAGGTAACCATCGACGCGGGTCCCCAACAACCCGATCGAGAGGTTATGGTGCTGGGGGAGGACTGGCGAGAGGCTTTCATTGACTTCATTCGAGATCAAAGGCTACCAGCAGAAATTGACGCCAGGAGCGCGGAGGCTGCACGCATCCTGCGCAGAAGCAAGGGTTTTGTCCTGGTCGATGGCAAGCTCTATCGACGCGGCGCTCGGTCAGGAGTTCTCATGAAGTGCGTCACAAAGGAAGATGGTTACGACATACTGCGGGAGATCCACGAGGGCGTCTGCGAAAACCATGCAGCTTCAAGAACGCTGGTGGGGAAAGCATACAGGACCGGTTTCTGGTGGCCCACTGCAGTGACCGACACGGAGGATCTCGTGCGCAGGTGCTAAAATTGTCAATTCTTTGGCAAACAGACTCATGTTCCAGCCCATAGCCTCATCACTATACTGCCATCCTGGCCTTTTGCTTGTTGGAGCCTCGACATGATTGGGCCCTTCACAACAGCACCAGGCGGTTTCACCCATGTTCTGGTGGCTATCGACAAGTTTACTAAGTGGATTGAGTACAAGCCGATAGCCAAGCTCACACCAGATCGGGTTTTCGACTTCATCTTGGATATTTTGCACCGTTTCGGCTTCCCCAACACCATCATCACGGACTCGGGGTCAAATTTCACGGCCAACCAGTTCTGGGAGTTCTGTGAGAATGCTTGCATCGAAGTTAAATATGTCTCGGTCGCGCACCCAAGGGCCAATGGACAAGTCGAAAGGGCGAACGGCTTGATAATCGACGGCCTCAAGAAGAGACTTTATGATGAAAACAGCAAGAAGGGAGGCAAATGGGTGCATGAGCTGCCACATGTCGTCTGGGGGCTTCGGACTCAGCCGTCCAAAGCCATAGGACAAACGCCTTTCTTTCTCGTATACGGATCTAAAACTATTTTACCAGCCGATATCATGCGGAAGTCTCCAAGGGTCGAAATGTACAATGAAGGCGAGGTGGATGAGGCGAGGCAGTTAGTGCTCGATTCTGTTGAAGAGGTTCGCTGCACCGCTCTTGTTCAGTTAGCCCGATACCTGCAGGGGATCCGGCGATATCATGATCGCAACGTGAGGGAGCGGTCATTCAGCATTGGTGATTTGGTCTTGCATCGCATTCAGGACGAATCCGGCCTACACAAGCTCAACTCAAGGTGGGAGGGCCCGTTCGTCGTCAAGCAGGTTACAAGGCCAGGGTCATATCGACTACAATGTCCCGAGGGTCAGGACATCCCAAACTCGTGGAACATCCAGAACCTGCGCAAGTTCTACCCATAAGAAGATGCCCGATGATAGCTGAATCCCCAGGGGTTTAGAAGATCTCTTTTCCTCGAATCAATTCGGAGGCTATGTGCCACGTGATTCGGTTTGTACATCCCTTTACGAACACAAGGAGGCTACTGTCATGAGCAGTACTTATATAAATCGGCTTCTCGTCATGAATATTACGGAGGCTACGGCCATGATCATATTTTATTGACTTCATTTTTTGACGGAACCCTCCGCTCCACCCAAATCCTCTACATATCGACTTCCGCCGCGACCTTGGATGGTCGCACGCAACATCAGTTGCATTTTCCCCAACGTAATCGATCCGATCGACTAGTTTATACCCAGTTTGTTGGATGAGCTCGTACAAAGAGCTACCTCGACTACATCCTGAGTGGCGGCACCCAGGGTAGTCTCGTTTCTGCCAAGAGCACGGCAGGCCAGCGGCAACACCCGCATTTGCTCCCAACAAGTCCGATCCGTCCGTCCGGGTCTTACCTAACTTGCGGAGCACGCTCATATGAGGAGCGACCCTGACTACGTCCGGAGTAGATGCACTCGGGGTAGTTCTGCCTTAAGCATGGCAATCGCGTGACGATGCTCGCGTTCTTTTCTAACAGTTTTAGACCCGTGAGTTCGGGTTGTGGACAACTTGCTAGATAAGTTCCTACATGGAGCTAGGGCTACCTTTAGGGTCGTTGCACCCAGGGTAGTGTCTACTACTTAGCCTTTTAAGCCTGGATTCCAATTCAGCTAAGGCACACAAACAAGTAGATACATCACAAGAGACCATATATACAAGGAAGTGAATACTTGTTTTTAGTACCCTAATCCTGCATTACACTTTGAACTATACGTTCTGATAAAGGTTGGGCTTCTAGGAGGTATCTGTCAAATTGATCCTCGGTGCAGTCCGCCGCCATTCCTTGAGCAAATATTTCCAGCTGCGCGTTTGGCAGGAAGGACTTCACGATCGCGAGGGTGTTGTTGACGCATGTGACAGGAGCCTCGAAGAGGAATTTCAATACTTTCTTCGGGGCCTCACGGAGCCGCTCTAGCAGGGGCTGAGGGTTTGTTTTGCCTTCTTCCGGTGGTCCACCATGTCCACCAGCTCCCGGGCGGCCCCCCTGAGGTCTTCGAGTTCTTCGCCTAGCGTCTTGATTCGCCGAAGGCCGTCGACGAACTGTCGCTCAGTGTCGCCGATCACCTTCTGCAGCCTCTCGATGTCATCTGTACGGCGATAGAGTAGGTTCTTCACATCAGTAAGTAGCTCTTCTTTACTCATTAAGATTCTCCTAAGCTCTATGGTGGAAAGCTTTTCAGAATCCGAGGTGAGTCGTACAGTGCAAGTACTCGAGGGAAGCAATGGCTTACCTTGGTGCGCTTTCTTTTGCTCCTTGAGCTGCTCGTGGTGCGCGTGCTTTTGTGCCTCAAGCTCCTTCTTCAGTTCTTCGAGTTGTCGCTGGAGCTCAGCGTTGACTTTCTCGAGATGCAAGTTCTCCGCCTTCTCGTCATCAACACGTTTCTTCAGCACAGCAAGTTCTTTGTGGTCACTCACAACTCCTCGCAGTTTCTCTGATATCCTCCGGGAGTCAGTGATCACATTTCTGCATAAGGAGGGAAATCCAGATAAGCAACTCGCCGTGGTCACCAGCAGGAAAGTGCTCAGGTCTTATCATGACAAATTCACACGCCTTCTTGAAGTTCTCTATGTTGTCGTCTGACAGCAACGGGTCATCCACCAGCTCGGTGGCGACGGCATCTCGATAACCTGACCCAGTCAGGAGCAGCTCAACGGGTCTCCTGGAGGTTCCCGCGGCTTCCTCAGAAGCCGACTGCTGAGCACCTGCAGTCACAAATATTCTCAGCTTACAGCACGCGGATCCTGGCAGCCAGTCGGGGCGGTCAGATGCTCACCTGTGCCATCGGTAGGAGCGGCATCCGGTGCCTCGACTTGTTCCCCACCACCAGCTCCGGTCTCGACTTGCTGGAGCTTGGGAGGCGGCAAGTCGGGCAGCGTCGCGTCCGCCTCGGGGGCTGGCTCCGCGAGCGTCGACTCTTCGAGGGCCGACGGCTCAGGGGCTGGAGCTGCTGTGACTGGCCCCGCGCCTGCAGATTCTTTTCGGGTCACTGACCCGGGGGCTAGGGTTGTCGAGGCCGGCGTTATTTGGAGGTCCGCTGCGCTTGCAGCTCTAACGAAGTTGAAGCCAGTCAGTGCACAAGTCGAAAGATCAAAATATTTATTGTGCAACCAGAGGCAGACTTGCAGTATTGATTTCTTCTTGATGGCCCTTTTCATCCGCACGGCCTGTCGTGGCATTTCCGTTGTGGGCGGTGGGGCTTCACCAGCCAACGGCGCGGTCCCCGCCACGGCGATGGTGACGGCTGCGGCGGCCGCCGGGGTTGTTTCTTCTTTTTCAGGCTCGGCCCGGGAGGAGGAGGCGGAAGGACTACAGGAGGACATTGTAAGCACGGCATAATATCAACATATGGTAATACAGTAAGGCAAACAACAAGTACCCAAAGATTTGACCTCTTGCACCTTCCGCTTCCGCACTATCCGACGACCTTGCGGCACCAGCGGCAAAGCGCCGGTCAACTCCACAATTGGTTCGGAGGGGTTGTCCAAACGCGTTTCCTCTTCAGCTTCCTCCCCCGCCTGGGAGCTCACATCCTCGGTGGACCCGCTGCTGCGCTGAGCTGCGGCAATACGAGCTCTCTTTGCCTCAACAGCGGCACTGGGGAGGAGGTGGTCTGGCCGGGGGATGTCGGGTCGCGGCGGATAGCTGCGGTACAGCTCTGTGTGTCCCTGCAGAAGTTTCTTCAGTCAGTAATGGATTAACAGAGGTTGATTTCAACAAAAAGTAGTCGAATACTCACTGGTTTGGGCGGATTTCGCGCGGAAAACAACGTTGGCACATACGGCACGGCGTCCACGTCCAGCAACACCTGCTGGACTCGCTGGAGTGCGGCTTCGTCTGATAATTCCTCTGCGCACATGCGAGAAGGATCAGCAGGGCCTGTGTACTCGAATCCAAGTCGGTGGCGTTGTTGGATTGGCTGGACGCGGCGTTTGAAAAAGGAGAACATGACGGAAGCACCGGTCACTCCCTTTCTCTTCTGTGCCTCTATGATGTCCAGCAATTCCTTGACTTGATCCATGTCCCCACTGGAAGGTTCAAGATTCCATTCCGGCCTCACTACAGGTGGTCTGTTTGATTTCGCCGGGAGTTGGGGAGCATGGTTCTCGATATAAAACCAGTGATTTTTCCACCTAGGAAGGTTGGAGGGGAATTTGTATGATAGATATTTGTCGCTGGCCTGCTGACGCAGTTGGATGCCGGCGCCCCCTGCAACAGAAAGGATTTTTGATGTGGGCTGTGGTTTGATACGGAAGAGGAAGCGGAAAAGATCCCAGTGGGGTTCGATTCCGAGGAAAGCTTCGCAGAAATAGATCAAAATCGAAATGTGGCAGATGAAATTCGGGTTGAGGTGATGGAGCTCAAGCCCGTAGTAATACAAAAGGCCGCGGAAGAAAGAACAAGAGGGGAGGGCTAATCTTCGTTCGGCAAAATGGAGAAACGTGACGATTTCGTCAACATTTTCCATGGGGAAAGGTTCACGGTAAGAAGGGCGCCAGTTGACAAGGTTCTTCTCTTGCAGCAATCCCTCAGAAACTAGCTTGTTTAGATCGTTGAGGGAGCACTTACTGTGTGTCCACTCTGCGGTTGACGGCTGCGCTTCCTTTTTCTTCCCTTCGATCTCTGACTTCTTGGGCGCCATCTCCGATTCGCTTGCCACGAGATGCTCGGGGGCTGCGGGGAGAGGGGCGGGGAGATCGGAGCGGGAGGATTTCTTTGGGGGCATGGCGGCGGCGCTTGGCTCTGATTGGGGATTTTGGTGGTTCTTGGCAAAATGCAGATTGAAAGCACAGTTTTTTCCCACTGTTGTCGTGGGGTTAAATAACCAGCGGGGTGGGGAAAAGTTACTGTTCCGAAGTTCAAGAGTCGTTTTTTGGGAATATTTCGAAGATGAGAGGTCATTTGGTGGATTATTTGGATTAAATATTCGATTAATCATTTTTTCAGAGCTAATTAGCCCAAAAAAAGGGGTCTTTCGAATTCATGATCTAATTTCCATCATTTATATCATCACTTTGGTAATTTCTCAAGTTGTTATTTTTTAACCTGTATGCCACGGTTTTCGGATCCTTGTCTCCAATTTTGTGGGATTTGGATTCAAGGCTCGGGGGCTGCGGGATACATGGTATCGACTACTTATTTTTCAAATTTCTTTGAAGGATAAGCAGGATTACAGACTAATGGGACCCTCAGCCTGATTCTCCGATTCAACCTAAGGCTCGGGGGCTACTCCATATGGAGTGCGATTTTTTCAAATCGCACGCCATGTTAAAAATAAAATTTGGGGCATGAGCACCTCATAGCTTCGATGCAGCCAAGCAAGTACTCGAAGAAGGACTTCAAGACGAAGCTTCAGAAGAAGTCGAAGATTGCTTCGAAAGTACTCGATAAGCCTGCAGTGCTCAACTACAAAGAGCTCGGGGGCTTGTCAGACCCGGGGCCACGGGACTGGGTACATAACGTAGTTTAAAGAGGTTTAAAAGATTAAGACCGTCTTATCTCTTATTTATCTCGTTTATCTCTTATTTATCCCATTTAAGTAGGAGATAGAGCTAACCGATATAGAAGGAATCTACCCGAGACATGTTCTGGTACGATTCCTTAGCTGGTGTTGGTTAGTATCTTTGTAACCCTGACCTCCCGGATATATAAGGGAGGGTAGGAACCCCTCTCAAAACACGATCTCTAGATCATTCTACATAAAAGGCAATACAAATCACCATACAGGACGTAGGGTGTTACGCATCTTGCGGCCCGAACCTGTCTAAGCTTTGTGTTCCTTGCACTTTTGAGTTCCTGATCTCGGCGTCTCCTCACCCGAAACTTACCACCTTGGGTATATCCCTCGGTGGGCAGCCGGTTAAACACCGACATTACTGGAAGTTTTAATTGATTATTGATGTTGCAATAGTTGTTTTAAGATTGTTCGATAGGTCAATATGAGATTATTGCAGTAGTAATTTTAAGTATGTTTGAGATGTGAGGTGATGTTGCAACAACTATTTTAGAATGTTGCATAAAATTATTCTAAAGATTTCAATAATTTATTTTCCATGTTACACTGTTTTAATCTAATGGACTAATTCTATTTGTTTTATTATTTTTTTGAAAAAAAATAATTTTTTGGAATGTTGCAATGATAGTTTAAAAATATCGCAATTATAATTTCTAAATGTTGTAAAAGTTAAGCGTCTTATAGAACTCTATTTCTACGCATTGTCATTCTTATCGGATGTTGCATGAACATAGTGTCATGTTGCGGTGCGAATTTTCTACTATAGAATCGGATGACAAAGTTATTTTTATATAAATTTTTGTAATGTTGCAAGTACTGATTTTAAATGTTGTAGTAGTTAATTTTTAATGTTGCAACAAAGTGTCCGATAAAATTTTTTTCATTGGACGTCCGAGCGATAGCAGCTCTGTAGATGAAAAGAAGGGTTGGGAACACATATCATTCTTACAAATATTGGGATGGGACCTTCACAATCATCTCATCTTATATGAGGTGATCCATCATGGGTTCATCCTATGAATTTTGATAGGTGCTTGTACCAAATACGTTTATGAGGTATGAGGTGGTGATGGATCATCTCATTCCATTCCTTAAATCAAACAAAACATCTCCTTAGATTACGAATTTTCCATTATCCTACCGAGGACTCTTCACAAAATGGAGCATGTCATATTTTTAATGACTGTGACAGCACTAAACCAAATTGTAATGTTATTGCAAAAAGATATTACAACTAACTTCATAGTTAAAATTATTCATACCGTGTTGGTTTGGTAGCTAATATGGAATTTTGCAAGAAAACAAGATTCGAACATAATTTTAAAGAACAGCCCAAATTTTTTAAGCAAAGAATTGCCTTGTGCTTTTTTTATGAGGGAAGGAAAGTAAAAAAGGTTCAACTGAACTCACAGAATGACCAGTTTACTGTTGTTCCGGCAAATAACCAGGTCAAAACAGACTCGTTCAAATGTGATACAACCCGTAAATGGCCTGGAGAAGCTGAAGCCACGGAAGCACCAACAATGTGTCCTTGAGATGTGCTGCCAACTCTTAGAAGGGAGTCACGCCAAAGAAGTGCCAACGGAATTCTAGGGAGCCGAAGAAGCTAACTATTATTATTTTTGTCGGTTTTCAAGACCGATGAAATAAACTGTATCTTTTTTGACGGCTGCTCTGGCCGACGAAAATATGGTGTATATTTTCGTCAGCTTCGTTGGCCGACGAAAAGTGTTGTATTTTCATCGGTTGCTGACGAAAATGCGTTCATTTCGTTGATTTTATTCCATCTACCGATGAAAATATATATTTTCGACGGCTTTCTATGTATTTTCGACGGTTTCTGGCCGACGAAATTAAACTATTTTTTTACAGTGTTCTCATGAACAGACCTGAAGGTGCAGGTGGCAATGTCACGACCAGCAGCTAGCGAAACAGAAAGTGGTGCCAGGCCGCCAGCCGGAGGCGTACCGAGTCAAGGTCAGACACTGAAGCCAGAACCTTGTGCTTCAGTATGGCCTTCTGGTCCATGAAGCAGTATCGCCTTTTACTGTGTGCAAGAACGTCCATCCGGACGGCAGCCATTTGGTTTATTGGCCATTTTGCTCAAGTCAAAACAAAGCAAGAAGGACGCATTTGTAGGACACAGCTCGAGGGGGAAACTTTGATGTTTAGTTAACGTACTGACGGCACGTACTTTACACACATACATCGTGGATACATGACGATTGCAGCGACGAACACACACTATTTGTGTTTACAAACAAAAGGGGACACGTGATTTGGACCTTCGTAGGAGAAAATGCACATGTTTCTTGGTACATTTCCAACTTTAACTCAAGTGCTCGCCGCGCCCTCCACCGCTTATGACTAATGGTGGCATCACTATTCTTCAATTCCTCTAAATTTGAAGCTTAGGTGAATCCACGTGTTAACATGTTGTCCCACTCAATGCTGGAATCGGTATAATGAACATGGGAAGGGCCAAGCAATTAACTAAGCTCTACAATACTTTGATTTTAATTTCATTTGACTGAAGAGTAAGATGGTATAAGCTCCAGTAAAATGTGTTAAGACTTATATGGTGCTAATGCAAAAGGTTGAACAAAAGGGCCATGGCCCTCGCTAGCTCCACAGTGAGATACCATTGTGGAAAAAAAAAGACGTAACTGGAGTAGCAAATCTCAAAAAGGAAATTTTAATTCAAGTTTTGCTAATCCAACAAAGATTTTGCAAAAACTTGTAGATTGTTAGATCTTAATAATAGTGTTATTAGTATACCTAGAAGCTATCACTAATAGCTCTATTTGTATTCACATAATTAAAGAGATACCATTTTGCGGCTGGTTTGGATATTTATTAAGAATGTGTTTATGTAGCTTGACATATAGGTGAGTGGAAATAATATGTCCTGAAACCATATTAGTCATCCTCTTGATCGATCAATAACCAAAGGCTTACCTCGAATAATGAAGAGCATGTTCTTCTCAATATGGACAAAATTGTTAGAATAGTCAACTTAAATTCGATACCCGTAATCAGGTATGTTTAGTTATGTGCCCACAATTTCGCAATGCTAGTTCCTCCTCTTGTAGCAACACAAATAATTTCTTTAAATAGTGCATGATCTTTGTGTGAGGGTTAGTTTGTTGTTGCTACATAATGTTTTTAGACATCAAGTAAATTTTTGGCTGTTTTAAATTTGTGTTTCTAGTAATTAGTTGCTCCATATAATCTGGAAAAAAAAAGAAATAAATGAATTTAAAAGATCCATCGCAACAATAGCTGGAGGGAGAAAATGACTTTTAATATTCATCCTAGTTTCTGTCTAGGTGATAAACGTATGGACTATGGAAGTCAAAACAATAAAGGGGTTTTAGTCGTTGCTTCAAAAAATAAAGGGTTTTTAGCCTGTTTTCACAATGTACTATTATTGGATCCCTGTTCAATCCATTTATAGAGCTATTACATCACCACAGAATCTATAGGAGTATGTTACATAAGCTATTACTAATAATTTGGTAAGGCTATGACGCCTTAAAGATATATCTATAGTTACTTGCTCCATCTGAAATAAGTGGGTCGAACAGTTCACCCTAATGTCAATCAAAGTCAAAATATCCTAGCGGTGGTGCTTACCTTTTTACTTGCCCTTTTACTGTTACTGTGTACATTGGTGCTAACATTGCATAATTTTTGGTAACCATTGCTAGGTGCCAGCGAATTGAGTGTAGCTTGTTTATGGTGGAATCTGCCCATCCGATTTCGAGTCCTCAACTCGGCATGGGTGCTCGCATTTTTCTAGATGCGTGCGTGTATCTATATGGTGAGTGTGTGTGCATGTTTGTGAGTATATGCGTCAGTGCTTTTTTTGGAAAAAGTGAGCAACTTACTAAGTGTTAAGCTAGCTAGAGCCCTTTACGTCGTTGTTTTTGAAACTCAATGTAATTATCCATTAATTGACCACTTTTAAAGTGAGATCATGAATCTCCTAGCAAGTATTTACACAATTTCAGAGGGATCTAACGAATGGATTGGTTTCGGGTCCCAGGATATATTGCAACCCTGATGTTGTTTTACCACACCCTGTTACCAACTGATCAAATGTGATCACATTGCTCTCACCAGTGTGTACTACTCCGAAGTCCGAAGTAATATCTAATTGCATAATTGATTGCGTACCAGTTTCAGGGTGAAAGATATTCAGACAGCATTAGGCCTCGTTCGGAATGGCCTGTTCCGGAGCTCATTTCATGTGGATCGGAGTGGCCCATTTTAAAAACGGGTACACGATGGAATCACCGTTTGGTTTAGGCTGGCCCGAAAAATAAACAGACCATGAATCAACATTCCACTCCCTCCACGGCGCGGAAGGAAGCCTGCTCAACTACCCTTCGGATCGAAGTATGGGGACGCGAGGCCGAGCCCGAGCTGGCGGCGCAGGAGGCGGCGGCTCGTCGCGAGGGGAGGCGACGGTGCAGCACGAGGCGACGGCGACTGCTCCCATCCATCGTCCATGCTCTCCGCCGCCTTCTCGACGGTAACGCATCGCTCTTATCTTCCTTGCCCTCTTTTCTCCCTGGTGCTAGGGTTCTCGCCGGCGCTAGGATTCTTTGCCGCAGCTCGGTGGTGGCGGCGAGCGCCGAACTGCCGAAGTAGGCTGCACGGAGTAGCATGTTCGTCTTGGTCACAGCGAGGGTCCTCCGTCCAAGGCAGTGCGGCGGCGAGTTCAAGTGCGGCCACGTACGGCTGCTCGTGGCTCTGTCGCTCGTCTCGCTCTCTCTGTCTCTCGACTTCTCGGGTCTCTACAGGATCTACTGTTGCACACTACACCAAAACAGCGCAATTGTTAGGCAGCATACGTAGGATCTACTTGCATTGTTCAGAGAAATCAAAATTTGTTGTGCTATACATCTGAACAATCTGCATATTGATCTGACCAATCCACTCTGAACAATGCCAGAGTAGCTCAACCAAGTTGAGGTACCCGGCGTGCGCGGACTCTGAACAACGTCATCATCTAGGCAGTACAACGCCATGTGGAACCGTTTTAAGGAGTACTAGATCATTGTAGAGAAAGCTCACTCGCCAGGGAATATGCAAACTAATGTTTGATTCATTCTGAAAGTGGAGAGCTGCACAATTATGCCAGCTTCAGTTGCCTCTGTTCTTGCTACAAAGTATCCTATGTTAGCTGTTGAAATATCCAGTCACTTTCACTAGTTGAGGTGCTGAGACCCCTGCAACCTCCTTTTACTTTGATCCTTTACCAGGCTCTTGCTGTATGTATTATTTACCGCAGATCTTTTACTTCGCATCGCTTTACTTTCATAAGACAGATATCTTTGATCTACACAGTGTCACAATGTGCTACTAGGACAGTGTGTCTCCACAATCAGTGCTTATTAGTGTTCTATCTGGTAAAGTGTCCCTTTTACGGTCAGTTGGTCAGGCCTATATCTTGGGAGGACAATATCTGAGTTCTTTTGTTTGGAAAAAAGTATCTGGGTTCTGCACTGCCTGTTTGGAAAAGCTGCAGTATTTACGAAAAAAACTACTTGGTTCCTTTTCCTGCATCATATACCATCATTTATCTTGTAGTATAAACATGGTATGGCATATTGTTTTTATTCTACACTCGTTGTCTGGTTGGTGAACACTTATTTATCTTGTAGTATAACCATTGTTCCAATAGTTGTTAAAGGCATTCTTATGCAAGTTCATTTTTCTTTGTCGGTTTCTGCTTTCTATTTTGTAAATCGTGTCAAACATGTGCATGGAGCAGCCTCCCAAGTGTTAACATTAGGGAATATAGCAAAGAATGCCTGAAGAGATTTTGATAGTGCTGTAACTATTCGCATTTGCATTACAATACAAGGTCATTTCCTATTTCCAGTGAGCCTATCTCAATCTGGTTAGGTTGATCTTATCAAGCAAACCAGAACATATGCAGAGTGAATATTTGCTAGTTCATTTTCTTCTATGACTTGCGATAGGTTGCAAGTGTTCCGATCTGTTTGCCCAATTGTATGCAGGTTGTTCCAACTGAGTATAGATATCTCTCGAAGAAAGTAGTGCCAACAAATCAGTTTTCTGTCATGGAGTATTTTCTTCCCATGCGCCCAACTGACAGGGCCTGGCCAGGTAGTTGTTTGTTTTGCCCTTCAAGCAAGGTGTGTATGTTCATCTCTTTTCAATGCTAAGCTCTTTTTGTTTGTCCTGCAGCTGTTTACTTCCTTTATGATCTCTCACCAATTACAGTCACAAAGAGGAAAGACGGAACTTCCTTCATTTCCTAACTCCTCTATATGCGGTTCTTGGAGGCACATTTGCCATGACAGGTTATAACCTGCACCCTATGGTTTTATGTTTTCTATTATTTGTGTCATGCAATTTGTTTTGGTATTAACTGATAACATTAGTTGCATGCAAGGTCTTACTGAGAACACAACTTGGAAAAGAAAAAAAATAGTTCATTGTTATTACGATTCATTGCTTGTTACAATACTTTTCCTGACTTTTGTTATACAGGAATGCTTGACTGATGAATGTACCGGCTTATCGAGTCTGTCACCAACTCAAAGACCAGAAGCGTGTTGCGGTAATCGCGAATTTCACGGTGGACGAATGGAAACCATGGATACCTGCGGCTAGTCAAGCCAGTTATAGATCATCTTGTCCCAGCTAACTGATCAAGCCATGTTGGTTTACATGTTCTATTTGCTCCATGCATGGTTAACTTATAAAACTTACAATCAGTTAGTGCTATTTAAGTTTGGGTTCCTCTCTATTCTTGGTGCAGCTCAAGAACACATCTGACAAGGAGGAGAAGAGGTTTCAAGGTCTAAGTTATACCTTATCCATGTCACCTATATAGTGGAGTAAATGGAGCTTGTTTCGGCTGAGGAGTTCTATGTTACTACGTTTGCAATTTTGGATCAATGATCATATTGTCACATCTCTGAAACCTAGTTCTGTGTTGCCAGAACGTGCTCTTTCTATCTTTCTATCTTATATGGCAGTCAAAGGTTTTCATCCTATCAACTAATGCTTGAATCATTTGTTAACTAGTGCTTTGATAGTGCTTGCTCCAGGCTTAAATAGTGCTTGGTCTAGAATGTGCTCGTGTGTATTATATATTTTGTGTTGGCTCCAGAATGTGCTACAGAATGTGAAAGTGTGTATTTTATAGTGCTTGCTGCAAGAACCCGGCCGGAATGGATCCTTGAGTTCCAATAAGAGGGTGTTTGGTTCCTCTGAGCGTATTTTAAACCCCGTCATATCAGATATTTGATGCTAATTAGAATTATTAAATATAGACTAATGATAAAATAAACTTCATAACCTCTAGGCTTATACGTGAGATGAATCTAGTAAATCTAATTAGTCCGTGATTAGCCTATGTGATACTACATTAAACATTTTAATGTACGAAAATCAGTTGGAACTAAGAGGGTGTTTGGTTCCACTGGACTTATTTTAAATCCGTCACATCAGATATTTGGATACTAATTAAGAGTATTAAACATAGACTAATGATAAAATAAACTCCATAACCCCCTATATACGCGTCTAGTAAACCTAATTAGTCCATGATTAAACCATGTGATGCTACAGTAAACATGTGCGAATCATAGATTAATTAGGCTTAATAGATTCATCTTATGAATAAATCCTAAATTTATGCAGTTAGTTTTATAATTAACTTATATTTAATCTTTTTAATTTAATTATTCTTTTAATTTAATTGATATTGAAACATTTGATATGACAATAAACCTTAGGAAACCAAATACCCGTAAACCAACACCCCCTAAACCAGAACAGGATCTAGTGACAAGCCAGGATTCACTCGATCCTGGCCAGGATCAAAACTTGGTCCGGCACTAATCTGGTGCTGCCGAAGGAGGCCTTACTCAGAGAGCCAGAGGCCAAAACCCAGGTCGCGATCATGGCAATGCGATAGCTCAACCACCCAGCTTAATGGCGTCTAAATCCGTGTTACCCCGCCGCAGCCGTCAAACCCTCCGAGTCCCAAGCCAGGGGGAGACACGCCAAGACAGCAGCGCAGCACCCCCAGCAAGCATAAAGCCAAAAACCCTGGCCGGAATCGCCTCCCGTCGCAGGGCGAAACCACGCGCGTCCGTCCTGCCCCACCCTATCCACCCGGCCGCATCTGGGCCCTCCACTTGCCCCGCACCATATCCCATCTCCGCCCGCGCGGTCACGTGCCATTCCGCTCCACCGCGGCAGCCTGGCGGAGTCCCCGATGCCGATGCGTGCCGCGAAATTATTATTTTAGGCCGCACACCCCCCATCCCTCCGCCCTCCTGGCTCGCCCCCACCCCTCGGGATATCCGCCTCGCCTCGCCTCCACTCCGCCCGGCGCCTCCTCCTCCCTCCTCCTCTGCTCCGCCCCGCCGCCGCAAGGATCCAACCCCCGCGCGTCGCCTTCTCCGCAGCCTACCCATTCTTCCCGAGGTATGAGCTCGCCTGCCGCTCCGCTATTTATTTGTCCCGCTCGTCGCCTGCGCCGCTCCCTCTGTCGCAGCGCAGCGGAGCTCGCCAGATCCGCGCGCCGCACGCCGATCAGCGACACCGCCGGTGAGGCCGCGCGCCGTCATTTCTCTCCCCGTTGCCGGTGGGATGGGGGTTGGTTGGTCTGGCTGAGTAGTGGGTTTAAGGCTGGATTCGTCAGCACGGGCAGGGGTTTTGCACCCTCTGGGCTGAATCCTATGAATTCTGTACGGGAATGGGAGGCTGACCGGAGTGGGTGATGGATTCGGGCTCTATAGTTGGTTCGAGCTGCTGCGAAGGTGAAATGTAGGTTGTCTCTGCTTGCAGGATGAAGGGGTAACCTCTGTCTGGCTCTGCTAATGTCCAGTGTTGCTGGCTGTGGTCTAGTCAGTGATGACCGTGCCCATGCTAGATTGCTAGCTGCCGTTCTGTTGGTACTTGGTAGGTGGTGGTTCTGCGTCTTTGCTATGATTGGGTTTAAGGTTTTAGTACCAGCTGTCTGATGAATTAGGGTTTAAGCACTCCTGTTTCCATGTGGGCAGGTAAGGTATGCGCATGGCTTTGTTGCTTGTTAGTTTTGTGCTATGTGTCAATGTTTACGTTCTGGGTAGTGGGTATTCTTTCCCTGGTTATCTACTACCCACATGCAATTCGTGCCTACTTTTGTGTGCCATATTTACTTTAATTTCTTTTTGCTGCATGTTAAATCTAAAAATAAAGTGTCATTGCATCAGTATGTTGTGCACGGAAATGGGGTTTTACCTACACTTTTCGGAGAAAAAAAAAGCAATCCGCTCTGAGATGGAATGAGCATTTAGTATGAAAAGTTGATTTACCTTCTCCTGGAAAGAATACTTCAAATCTATAATAATATCTATATACTTCTGCATTTACTTTCTCTAAACATCTCTCAAGCAGCCACATCACCTCGATTATTCTGTCCGCCTAATATAACTTTGTGCTAGTCTTCTCTCCATTGGAAGCATGTCTCCCCGACTCCTCTCTTCCACATCCATCATATAACTGATACAGCTCGGTTGACTTTCAATGTAGTCTTCACAAGTGCACCATTATAATGTGAGCAACTAAACAGCCACTATCTGGCTCCACAGTTGCTCCATTTATGTTAGCAACTGAACATGCACTGTCCTTCCACCTCCCAATCTTCTTAGAGGTCGCCAATAAGCTAGATAAGATCTCAACATAGTAGGTACCCATAGCCTTCAAATGAGTGGGTTTCTAAAACATCTCTAAAACCTAGGACATGGTGGGTGCTGGATAAACTGTACCTTTCTTGATTCTGAACAAGTGAACAGGTTTTACTAGCGAGTGACCTATAAACCATAATCCTTCTTTTGTTTTCTTAAATATTCTAACTTCCTAAGAGTATTCTGCTAGAGCACTGATGAAGTTGCTCTGCATTGACTTAACAAATAACTTTCTCATTGGCTTCTGTCAGATTTCCCAGGAGTTTTCCCTCTGGTTTAATGGCACTGTGCCTTTGAGAAAATCTTTAATTGTGCTGTCTGGGCTACGGAACGATAATGTCGCAACTTGGATTAGCTGCAGCTGCCTCAAAGGTGCTGCCACTACTCCCTAATCGCCAGAGAAGTTCAGCTGGGACTACATTCCCATCCGCATCATCGAGGCCCTCAACCCGAAGGAAAAGCCGCACACGTTCACTTCGTGATGGAGGAGATGGGGTATCTGATGCCAAAAAGCACAACCAGTCTGTTCGTCAAGGTACTGTGAATTTTTTTTCTTGATTCAAGCTAAAATTTTGCTTCCATCCAGATATGAAGTTTTCTTGCGTGATATTGTTTAACATTGTAATGTTGCAGCCTCGATAATATGTATGACATAAAAATGGTAGCTGTGGAACTTGCTCTGATAAAACAGTACTGCAGCAAGACTAATCTTTTCTTTTTCAGATAATCGAGAGTAAATTTTAAATATTCGATATGATGTTCTTATTACTGCATATATATATTTCTTTAGAAGAAAAAGTATTTGCAAGATAACATATGCAGTACATCAAATTACATATGTCTGAATTTTTATTTTCTTTATATATTCATTCCTGTTGAAACAAGTGATGCTCTACGTCTTTTTTGTCAGTGAAATATGCACAGAAAATTAGATTATAGTTGCTAGGTATTAATGTAGATGTGCTCAGTCTCAAATGTTTGTCTTCATGTAGGTCTTGCTGGCATCATCGACCTCCCAAATGAGGCAACTTCGGAAGTGGATATTTCGCAGTACGCACTTTGACATTTTACAGTTTTATTACATGTTTATTTTGGAAAAATATTCTGCAGCTTATTTATACTAGTTTCCTCATTACTACTTGTCTTAATGTTGCTCTGTGCTGAAATATTGTAGGACCGTACACCTCAATGTATGATAGTAAATGATTCAAAATATGTGCTGTCCTGTTGCAGTTTGTAACACAGCCATGGACCTGTTTCTGTATCTGCTATTTAGAGCATAATGAATACGCTCACTCATATGACGTGGTTACAGCTCATGCTGCAAAACTACTTTCAGAATAGCTAGAACGCAGACAATTATGAAATCATGTCCGCATACATCTTTTTCAGACTTTTGTTCAATGTAAATGCTTGACTTGAACTGTACATATATGATAGATACAAAGCCTATTTGAACTTTGTTGATTTATGAAAACCATGCATATTGTAAGCATTCTGAACACAACAATAATCCTTTCCTTTTGTCCTTTTGCAGTGGATCTGAGGATCCCAGGGGGCCAGCAGAGTCCTATCAAATGAATGGGATTATAAATGAAACACATAACGGTAGACATGCCTCAGTGTCCAAGGTTGTTGAATTTTGTGCGGCGTTAGGTGGCAAAGCACCAATTCACAGTATATTAGTGGCCAACAATGGAATGGCAGCAGCAAAGTTCATGAGGAGTATCCGGACATGGGCTAATGATACTTTTGGATCGGAGAAGGCAATTCAGCTCATAGCTATGGCAACTCCGGAAGACATGAGGATAAATGCAGAACACATTAGAATTGCTGATCAATTTGTAGAGGTGCCTGGTGGAACAAATAATAACAACTATGCAAATGTTCAACTCATAGTGGAGGTTAGCGCTGCTAATCTTTTGGTTTACTACTGATCCACTAGTTCCTTTCTTCCTTGGTAACCATTGGCATATTTAAGTAGAGATTCATATTTCTCCCAGCTCAGCTAATGTGGTTGTCTAATTGTAACCATTAAAACTATGGACTTTTGATATTGCAGATAGCAGAAAGAGTAGGTGTTTCTGCTGTTTGGCCTGGTTGGGGTCATGCTTCTGAGAATCCTGAACTGCCAGATGCATTGACTGCAAAAGGAATCGTTTTTCTTGGGCCACCTGCATCATCAATGAATGCATTGGGAGATAAGGTTGGTTCAGCTCTCATTGCTCAAGCAGCCGGGGTCCCGACTCTTTCGTGGAGTGGATCACATGTGAGTCTCGCACTCTCCTCTCTTTGATGACTATCTGCTGATCTTACCTATATTCATTTTCATATTCTAATGGCACTGTGTTTAGGTTGAAGTTCCATTAGAGTGCTGCTTAGACGCGATACCTGAGGAGATGTATAGAAAAGCTTGTGTTACTACCACAGAAGAAGCTGTTGCGAGTTGTCAGGTTGTTGGTTATCCTGCCATGATTAAGGCCTCTTGGGGAGGTGGTGGTAAAGGAATAAGAAAGGTTCGTTATTTTATGTGTCAACTATATATTAAGAGATTGTGCACATTGGAGTTTGGTATGAAGAGCTAACCACCTTTTTGACATGATTAACTCGATTTCCTCGACAGGTTCATAATGATGATGAGGTTAGAGCACTGTTTAAGCAAGTGCAAGGTGAAGTCCCTGGCTCCCCAATATTTATCATGAGGCTTGCATCCCAGGTTAGTTTTTCTCTCTGGAAGTTATATTTGACCCCCCCCCCTCTTTTTTTTTTCTCGGGAGTTATTGCTGTATCTTCTGCAAGCTTCGTCCGATACATTAATGACAAATGAACCGATGACCATTTCTGGAGATCAACATATTTATGAGAAGTTAATTGATGGGTACTGTTGAAAAAGACAACAGCTGAGTGGATAGCGTACTGTTTTTAGAATCTAGGAATCATTGTGTTCCGGTTGAAACACTGCCCTTGCTGGAGTTGGACTAAGCTTTTCTTAGTTTTGAATGACATGTACATGAACCATTTATGTCAATTTACAGTCGGTAGTCGGTACCATGGAAAGGTTGGGACCATGGTTGGAGAGAAGCAACATACCTTGTTTCCAACACTTTGTGGGGAAAATGTTTAACCCTTTTTCTTTTGGACTACCTTGAATACACTTGTTAGGTTTTCACGATCATCACTCTTTATTGAACTGTGGTTTGTCAAACAACCAAAACAACTTGTTCATTCTGTTCATCTGGAAGCCTAGAATTGTGCTTTGTTAGCTGTAGCCAACGTTGTGCTTGATTCTAAGTCTTGTTCTCTATTATAGAGTCGTCATCTTGAAGTTCAGTTGCTTTGTGATCAATATGGCAATGTAGCAGCACTTCACAGTCGTGATTGCAGTGTGCAACGGCGACACCAAAAGGTCTGGCCCCCTACCTACCCACCCACATACACAATTATTGAACCATATTTTGTTATGCAATCTATTTCTCACTTGTAGTTCTGTTCAAATTTTTTTACAACAGATCATTGAGGAAGGCCCAGTTACTGTTGCTCCTCGTGAGACAGTTAAAGCACTTGAGCAGGCAGCAAGGAGGCTTGCTAAGGCTGTGGGTTATGTTGGTGCTGCTACTGTTGAATATCTTTACAGCATGGAGACTGGAGAATACTATTTTCTGGAGCTTAATCCCAGATTACAGGTTTGCTCTGTTTAGCCTCGTTATTGATTAATTAACCTGTTGGAAATCCTTTACAATGTTAAATGGTCTCCATTCAGGTCGAGCATCCAGTCACTGAGTGGATAGCTGAAGTAAATCTGCCCGCAGGTCAAGTTGCTGTTGGAATGGGCATACCTCTTTGGCAGATTCCAGGTAATTACCAATCTAACAACTTATTTAGTTCCTTATTATTTTAATTTCTAAATTGTCTCGTTATGTAGAAATCAGACGTTTCTATGGAATGGACTATGGAGGAGGGTATGACATTTGGAGGAAAACAGCAGCTCTTGCTACACCATTTAATTTTGATGAAGTAGATTCTCAATGGCCAAAGGGCCATTGTGTGGCAGTTAGAATTACTAGCGAGGATCCGGATGATGGTTTCAAACCTACCGGCGGAAAAGTGAAGGTGAGGTTTTGTGATGACATATATATTGGTCAAACAGATTAAGTTTGGTAAAATAACCAGGTCTTGATTTTTTTTCTTCAATTTTTCAGGAGATAAGTTTTAAAAGCAAGCCTAATGTTTGGGCCTACTTCTCAGTAAAGGTAACCTGTTTGCAACTTTGTTAAACTAGCACATTAACCATTCTGCGTTGGTGCAGATAGTATAGATGGGGCTGTTTGTTAATTAACCATTTGTCTCATTTAGTTAAACAAATAGCATTCTGACTCCCCATTTATCTGTTTTCAGTCTGGTGGAGGCATTCATGAATTTGCTGATTCTCAGTTCGGTATGTGCAAATCAAGTGAAATATTCTTTGTAATTTGTTTTGGTCCTCATTTTTGAAAGTTTGCTTGTTTCTATACAGGACATGTTTTTGCATATGGACTCTCTAGATCAGCAGCAATAACGAACATGGTTCTTGCATTAAAAGAGATTCAAATTCGTGGAGAAATTCATTCAAATGTTGATTACACAGTTGATCTCTTAAATGTGAGAAATGTTAACCACCTTCTAAAGCCTCCTTTTCTTTTTGTTGGTTTTATACTATCATTGTGTTTGTTTTTCCATTACACCTAAACCTGTGGTGCTATCTCCCTATATTCATTCAGGCTTCAGACTTCAGAGAAAACAAGATTCATACTGGTTGGCTCGATACCAGAATAGCTATGCGTGTTCAAGCTGAGAGGCCCCCATGGTATATTTCAGTGGTTGGAGGAGCTCTATATGTAAGATGAAGAAATAACACCACTCATGCTAGCACTTCTCTCATGCTACTGTGAAAAAACATACCAATGTTTGGTCTAATTTAATCGTTGTTACGTCCTACAGAAAACTGTAACCGCCAATGCAGCCACTGTTTCTGAGTATGTTAGTTATCTCACCAAGGGCCAGATTCCACCAAAGGTATGTTTTTGTAGGATACTCTGGATATTTCTTTAAGGTGAAGAATGGTTGACCAAATACTCTTACATGCAGCATATATCCCTTGTCAATTCAACAGTTAATCTGAATATCGAAGGGAGCAAATACACAGTAAGTGTGACATTCCATAACAAAATCTATTTCAGCTACAATAAAGTTAAGGGATTCTGAGTCTTGTCTGCATTGTGTTGTAGATTGAAACTGTAAGGACTGGACATGGTAGCTACAGATTGCGAATGAATGATTCAGCAATTGAAGCGAATGTACAATCTCTGTGTGATGGTGGCCTCTTAATGCAGGTACCTTGTTCTTTCTTTTATGATTTATTAATACTTCTGATAAATGGCTTCAAAGTTTATGTCAGTTCTGATTGTTGAACTGTAATGGCTTCAGCTGGATGGAAATAGCCATGTAATTTATGCGGAAGAAGAAGCTGGTGGTACACGACTTCTGATTGATGGAAAGACATGTTTGTTACAGGTGCATACTCTCTTTCTCCCTTTATATTATTCTTGGTGTCTGATTGGGAAACTTTTGCTAGATTTGTCTATCATTTATTGTCTATCATTTATTACTGCATTTCGTCTGTAATCACTACCTTATCTTCAAAAAATCATATTGTTTGCTAACAGGATACATCATGTTAGAAAATTGTGCTTAATCCTTGTTGTGAAGTTATAACATACTTGATTCTAGTGACATTTAACTACAATACCTGACTTAAAAAATCACTGTAATGAGGGGGGAATCGAAAAGAGGCCTTTTTAAGTAAGATTTTAGCTGTACTATGCTATGCCCCAAGTAGGTGATGACTGTGTGTTCTTGCAGAATGATCATGATCCATCAAAGTTATTAGCTGAGACACCCTGCAAACTTCTTCGGTTCTTGGTTGCTGATGGTGCTCATGTTGATGCCGATGTACCATATGCGGAAGTTGAGGTTATGAAGATGTGCATGCCTCTCTTGTCGCCTGCTTCTGGTGTCATTCATGTTATGATGTCTGAGGGCCAGGCATTGCAGGTTATAATCGTACATCTCCACTCCGTGCATTGTGCTTGCATCACATAACCATTGCATGTCACATTTCTGAACTTGTATTTTGTTCTAGGCTGGTGATCTTATAGCAAGGCTGGATCTTGATGACCCTTCTGCTGTGAAAAGAGCTGAACCATTTGATGGAATGTTTCCACAAATGGGCCTTCCTGTTGCTGCCTCTAATCAAGTACACAAAAGATATGCTGCAAGTTTGAATGCCGCTCGAATGGTCCTTGCAGGATATGAGCATAATATCAACGAAGTAAATATTCCATCTTATTGTGATTATCTTTCATTTCTTTTCTTTGTCTTGTGTTTCCTTTACTTATATTATGTTTTGTGTACTACATCCCAAATAGAGTGTTATTCTAGCTTTGTTCTAAATCAAACCATCTTTAAGTTTTAGCATGTTTATACAAAAAAGTACCAATATTTATGGTGCCAAATAAGTATCATTAGATTCATCTTCGGGACAGAGAGAGTATGCTTTTATGAGTTAAGGGTAAGCCTGGGTTCCTTTTTTGGTCCTGCTAACTTTTGGTTCCAAACTTTGTAAAAATCTATGGAAAATTATAATGGCTAGCCTATGCTGATAAAGCTCATGTTAGTGTAACTGCAAATTTTGCTACATCAATCATTTTCTTTCTTTCAAGAGGTTTATCTTCTAGTTTCATAATTTTCAGTTGCACTTCTTTCATTTGAAGTCATTTGTTTTGGTGTATATCTCATTAATTCCTTAGCATTTATTTATCACATATTGATTGATTCATTTTAAACTCTGCTTCTTTTCAGGTTGTACAAGATCTGGTATGCTGTCTGGACGATCCTGAGCTTCCTTTCCTACAGTGGGATGAACTTATGTCAGTTCTAGCAACTAGGCTTCCAAGAAACCTTAAGAGTGAGGTATGGGACAATTACAAGATATAGCCAATCTGGTTTAAAGGAAAGATGATTCATTTTACCAGATAGATTATCTTAATTTTTCATATTGGCTTATGTTGATGACAGAAAAGTTTGGCATCACCAGAGTAAAATTATGATATTTTATAACACTAGTTTGCACTGTGTTATGTGCTTTAGACTCTGTAGTTTGTTGTAGTTTATTATGCAAAATTTAAAATTGTATTCATGTGCTAAAATTCAAAGTATTTCACTTCAGCATTTTACGATAGAAGCTGAATCTTTCAGTAAGTTTTGTTTTGATTTCGTGATTGTAAATCTTCTGGTATGTACCTTTTTCATTTGAGCTCTTATATTTCTATCTTTTATTATGCAGTTAGAGGATAAATACAAGGAATACAAGTTGAACTTTTACCGTGGTGAAAACAAGGACTTCCCATCCAAGCTGCTGAGAGACATCATTGAGGTCAGTTTTATATTTCTTGTATGGTATTGCATTTTAAACTGTTTGCTAATTTTGGCTTTTTTTTTGGGTATTGTAGGCAAATCTTGCTTATGGTTCAGAGAAGGAAAAAGCTGCGAACGAGAGGCTTGTTGAGCCTCTTATGAGCCTACTCAAGTCGTATGACGGTGGGAGAGAAAGCCATGCTCATTTTGTTGTCAAGTCCCTTTTCGAGGAGTATCTTGCTGTGGAAGAACTTTTCAGTGATGGGATTCAGGTTATCAGACATATTCAAACTGAACAGATCAGCACTAAAAAAACACAAAATGTTCACTCCTTTCCATTCTCCTAGTTAGGAGCACATTTTAACAAATGACATGTACATGTAGCTTAAAACTTTTGCATGTCTTCAGATGGAATTCACTGGATACAATCTGTCTTACAATTTTTCTTTAATTATGTCTTGACAGTCTGACGTGATTGAAACCCTGCGTCATCAGCACAGTAAAGACCTGCTGAAGGTTGTAGACATTGTATTGTCTCACCAGGTAATTTTCTTCATGGTCTGATGTCTTTATGCAAATGATCACTAAAAAGTTTCTGTTATTGATAGTGTGATTTTGTTCATAGGGTGTGAGGAACAAAGCTAAGCTTGTAACAGCACTTATGGAAAAGCTGGTTTATCCAAATCCTGCTGCTTACAGGGATCTGCTGGTTCGCTTTTCTTCACTCAATCATAAAAGATATTATAAGGTGCAGTGACTTAAAATAACCTAGATATTCCTGTTATGATTTTCTTTGATATTTTATTTTAACTAATTCCATGCATCTTAATAACAACAGTTGGCCCTTAAAGCAAGTGAACTTCTCGAACAAACTAAACTAAGTGAACTCTGTGCAAGCATCGCAAGAAGCCTTTCTGATCTGGGGATGCATAAGGGAGAAATGACTATTAAAGATAGCATGGAAGATTTAGTCTCTGCCCCACTGCCTGTTGAAGATGCACTTATTTCTTTGTTTGATTACAGTGATCCAACTGTTCAGCAGAAAGTGATCGAGACATATATATCTCGATTGTACCAGGTATTATGCCAACTAACTTGATGTCTTTCATAGTCCCACTGAGCACGTCTGGTATGTATATACTAAGAAATGCCCTAATGACATGAGATGCTCATCTTTTCATTTCACTAAATATTGAGACAAGGCATACTGAAGATTGACTAAAATTAGTTGGGTTTGGAAAGTTTTGATTTCCCAACTTGTACTATATGTATAGCAAGACATGCTGGCTAACCTGCAAATAATACTTTTCAGCCTCTTCTTGTGAAGGATAGCATCCAAATGAAATTTAAGGAATCTGGTGCCTTTGCTTTATGGGAATTTTCTGGAGGGCATGTTGATACTAAAAATGGACAAGGGGCCGTTCTTGATCGAAAGAGATGGGGTGCCATGGTGGTTCTCAAATCACTTGAATCTGTGCGAACGGACATTGTAGCTGCCTTAAAGGATTCGGCACAACATGACAGCTCTGAGGGCAACATGATGCACATTGCTCTATTGAGTGCTGAAAATGAAAATAATATCAGGTCTGTTCATGTGCAATATGAGGTATGTTCAATGGATCTTTTGTCTGTGATCTATGTAACTGATCCATCTCTTTCAGCAGTGATGATCAAGCTCAACATAGGATGGAAAAACTTACCAAGATACTCAAGGATACTAGTATCGCAAATGATCTCCGAGCTGCTGGTTTGAAGGTTATAAGTTGCATTGTTCAGAGAGATGAAGCACGCATGCCGATGCGCCACTCATTCCTCTGGTCAGATGAAAAGAGTTGTTATGACGAAGAGCAGATTCTCCGGCATGTGGAGCCTCCCCTCTCTGCGCTTCTTGAATTGGTCTGTTTATCAACATTACTGCATGTTGTTTTGCTACATCTTGTTCTTATGGCTTGCTTGTGTTCTTCACTATTTATAACTCATTTTGTGTATTATGAATACAGGATAAGTTGAAAGTGAAAGGATACAATGAAATGAAGTATACTCCATCACGTGACCGTCAATGGCATATCTACACACTAAGAAATACTGAAAACCCCAAAATGTTGCATAGGGTATTTTTCCGAACTATTGTCAGGCAACCCAATGCAGGCAACAAGTTTACATCAGCCCAAATTGGCGATACTGAAGTAGGAGGTCCTACAGAATCTTTGTCATTTACATCAAATAGCATTTTAAGGTCGTTGATGACTGCTATTGAAGAATTAGAGCTTCACGCGATTAGGACTGGTCATTCTCACATGTATTTGTGCATATTGAAAGAACAAAAGCTTCTTGATCTCATTCCTTTTTCAGGGTAAGTGTGTACATAATCCTTTATTTCGAAAGATTTGGCTTGCCATGGTTTGCCTCCTCAACAAAGCTTTTCATTGTAATCAGGAGCGCAATTGTCGATGTTGGCCAAGATGAAGCTACTGCTTGTTCACTTTTAAAATCAATGGCTCTGAAGATACATGAACTTGTTGGTGCACAGATGCATCATCTTTCTGTATGCCAGTGGGAGGTGAAACTCAAGTTGGACTGCGATGGGCCTGCCAGTGGCACCTGGAGGGTTGTAACTACAAATGTTACTAGTCACACGTGCACTGTTGATGTAAGTTGGCCCTACTATTTCCTTATTTTGTATTGCGCACATTAAAATATAAGTCTACATGTGGTTCTTATATATTTCGAACTATATTTCCTTATTTTGTATTGCGCACATTAAAATATAAGTCTACATGTGGTTCTTATATATTTCGAACTATCACCCCATTTAATCATGTTCTGAAGCACATAACTCTTTTAATGGTTTTAGATCTACCGGGAAGTGGAAGATACAGAATCACAGAAGTTAGTATACCATTCTGCTTCTTCGCCAGCTGGTCCCTTGCATGGTTCTGCACTGAATAATCCGTATCAACCTTTGAGTGTCATTGATCTAAAACGCTGCTCTGCTAGGAACAACAGAACTACTTATTGCTATGATTTTCCATTGGTGAGTTGACCTCTCTCTCCTTATCAATCTCCCTCTCATGTACCTATCTGTGTTATAGTTATTTTCAACCAAAGCTGATAATGGCTAAAAAATTGTAGGCATTTGAAACTGCACTGCAGAAGTCATGGCAGTCCAATGGCTCCAGTGTTTCTAAAGGAAGCGAAAATAGTAAATCTTATGTGAAAGCAACAGAGCTGGTGTTTGCCGAAAAACATGGGTCTTGGGGCACTCCTATAATTCCCATGGAGCGTCCTGCTGGGCTCAATGACATTGGCATGGTAGCTTGGATCTTAGAGATGTCCACTCCTGAATTTCCCAATGGCAGGCAGATTATTGTTGTAGCAAATGATATTACTTTCAGAGCTGGATCATTTGGCCCAAGGGAAGATGCGTTTTTTGAAGCTGTCACCAACCTGGCCTGCGAGAGGAAGCTTCCTCTTATATACTTGGCAGCAAACTCCGGTGCTAGGATTGGCATAGCCGATGAAGTGAAATCTTGCTTCCGTGTTGGGTGGTCTGATGAAGGTAGCCCTGAACGTGGATTTCAGTACATTTATCTAACTGAAGAAGACTATGCTCGTATTAGCTCTTCTGTTATAGCACATAAGCTGCAGCTGGATAGTGGTGAAATTAGGTGGATTATTGACTCTGTTGTGGGCAAGGAGGATGGGCTTGGTGTTGAGAATATAAATGGAAGTGCTGCTATTGCCAGTGCTTATTCTAGGGCATACGAGGAGACATTTACACTTACATTCGTGACTGGACGGACTGTAGGGATAGGTGCTTATCTTGCTCGGCTTGGTATACGTTGCATACAACGTCTTGACCAGCCTATTATTTTAACTGGGTTTTCTGCCCTGAACAAGCTTCTTGGGCGGGAAGTGTACAGCTCTCACATGCAGTTGGGTGGTCCTAAGATCATGGCAACCAATGGTGTTGTCCACTTGACTGTTTCAGATGACCTTGAAGGTGTTTACAATATATTGAGGTGGCTCAGCTATGTTCCTGCCAACATTGGTGGACCTCTTCCTATTACAAAACCTTTGGATCCACCAGACAGACCTGTTGCATACATCCCTGAGAACACATGTGATCCGCGTGCGGCCATTCGTGGTGTAGATGACAGCCAAGGGAAATGGTTGGGTGGTATGTTCGACAAAGACAGCTTTGTGGAGACATTTGAAGGATGGGCAAAAACAGTTGTTACTGGCAGAGCAAAGCTTGGAGGAATTCCTGTAGGTGTCATAGCTGTGGAGACACAGACCATGATGCAGCTTGTCCCAGCTGATCCAGGCCAGCTTGATTCCCATGAGCGGTCTGTTCCTCGTGCTGGACAAGTGTGGTTCCCTGATTCTGCAACCAAGACCGCTCAGGCATTGTTGGACTTCAACCGTGAAGGATTGCCTCTGTTCATCCTTGCTAACTGGAGAGGTTTCTCTGGTGGACAAAGAGATCTGTTTGAAGGAATTCTTCAGGCTGGGTCAACAATTGTTGAGAACCTTAGGACATACAATCAGCCTGCATTTGTCTACATTCCTATGGCTGGAGAGCTGCGTGGAGGAGCTTGGGTTGTGGTTGACAGCAAAATAAATCCAGACCGAATTGAGTGTTATGCTGAGAGGACTGCGAAAGGCAATGTTCTTGAACCTCAAGGGTTAATTGAAATCAAGTTCAGGTCAGAGGAACTCCAAGATTGTATGGGTAGGCTTGACCCAGAGTTGATGAATCTGAAAGCAGAACTCCAAGGTGCAAAGCTTGGAAATGGAAGTCTACCGGACATAGAATCCCTTCAGAAGAGTATAGAAGCTCGTACAAAACAGTTATTGCCTATATATACCCAGATTGCAATACGGTTTGCTGAATTGCATGATACTTCCCTCAGAATGGCAGCTAAAGGTGTGATTAAAAAAGTGGTAGATTGGGAAGAATCACGCTCTTTCTTCTACAAAAGGCTACGGAGGAGGATCTCCGAAGATGTTCTTGCAAAAGAAATAAGAGGAATAGCTGGTGACCACTTCACTCACCAATCAGCAGTCGAGCTGATCAAGGAATGGTACTTGGCTTCTCAAGCCAAAATAGGAAGCACTGAATGGGATGATGATGATGCTTTTGTTGCCTGGAAGGACAATCCTGAAAACTACAAGGGATATATCCAAAACCTAAGGGCTCAGAAGGTGTCTCAGTCGCTCTCCGATCTTGCAGACTCCAGTTTAGATCTTGAAGCATTCTCGCAGGGTCTTTCTACACTATTAAATAAGGTAAGCTTTGCTATTTTCAGACTCCAGTCGCTCTCTGATTATTAATTGTGTTTAACTTGGGTTCCACCTGGTGCTATCTGCTGCATCTTACTTCTTCAGAGTTCCTATTCCGATTGTATATTGCTAGACACTTACTGTGCGTCTTGCCAAATCATGGTTCTAATACATACAGATATCGTGTAACCATTTTCATCTTCTCACATGTTCCTTTGGATGCTCGTTCAGATGGATCCCTCTCAGAGAGCCAAGTTGGTTCAGGAAGTCAATAAGGTCCTTGGTTGATGAAATGATAACGACACATCCAACATAATGTGTATGCTACATGTTTTTGATGAAGTACATACATAGAAGGATATTGCTCAGCCTTGATTGATCATTTCTGATCTGAATCGACCATTATTTATTAAAATTTGTTCTGTTGGACCTGATCCTGTGGTTGATATAAGCGCAAAGCTTGGGGCAGCCGACAATTAGCAAGGGCACAAAGTGAATATGTGCTCTGGTTTTGCAGTAATCAAGTAAGGCACGAAGTTGTATCGCTGTAGTTCTGTGATGTAACCAGGGGTTCAATTCTGTAATTTTAGGGTGTATCTTGCGGATACTAGCATACAGTTGAGTGGTTCATTAAATCTTGAACTTGAATAATATGTTTTGTAGGCATGTGTACCTCTACGTGAAATAAATGTTGTTGAATAGAATTCGGCATTAGAATTTGCTGGCACTCATAATGCTTGAATGCACAGCATGTCGTTTGTACCTTTCCTGGATTACCTGTAATTTTCTACTGCCCCTTGTTAGTAAGGGAGTGTTGAGTGTTTGGATTTTAATGGCTAAAGTTTAGTCATGTCATATTGTATATGGTTTCGATTCGTATGATCGTATGTTTTGATGCTAGTATGTTTCGATGCCAACTAGGAGGATTAAATATAAATTAATTATAGAGGATTAAATATAAGCTAATTATAAAACTAATTGTATGTTTCGATGCCAATTAGGAGGATTAAATATAAGCTAATTATAAAACTAATTGCATGTTTCGATGCTAATTAGGAGTATTAAACATGAGCTAATTATAAAACTAATTGTATATTTCGAACTAATAATTATAAAACTAATTGTATGTTTCTATGATCCTATATTTCGATGTCAATTAGGATGATTAAACATGAGCTAATTATAAAATTAATTGGAGTCTATTAATTCTAATTAATATATAATTATCATATATTTATTGTAGCATCACAGGGCTAATTATGGATTAATTAGACTTAATAGATTCATCTTATGAATTAGTTGCAATTAGTTTTGTTAGTAAGCTATGTTTAATATTTTTAATTTACTAAACATCTGATGTGATAGTAAACATCTTATGTGACAGTGATAGCGATGTGATAGAGTTAAAATTTAGTCGGTTAAAATTTACCCCAGCTGGATCCAAAGAGAACCCAGTTGCAGGTGGGTTTGCCTGTAGGGCACCGCAACACCCCGGCCCCGGATGGACAAAATACCCTTCTAACGCGTACAAATTACCTGTAGGTTAAAAGACTTTATATGGTGGTGGTGGTTGGGGGGGGGGAGGGGGGTGGGGTGGGGGGCGGGGGCTAACGGGTACAAATTACCTGTGAGAAAAAAAAACATGTTTGGTGGAGACCTAGGTGCCAGATTAAAGATGGTAGCATAGATCGGGTCCGCGTGGAGAAAATGACAGTCTGTCAGCAGGTTGGTTCTGCACGGTGAAAATGGCCTAAATTACCTGCGGGCAAACAAATCTTTATATGGTGGGGGGTAACGGGTACAAATTACGTGTGGGAAAAAAAACATGTTTGGTGGGGACCTAGGTGCCAGGTTAAAGATGGCAGCATAGGTCGGGTCCGCGTGGAGAAAATGACAGTGTGGCAGCAGGTTGGTTCTGCACGGTGAAAATGGCCTACAGGTTGGTTCTGCACGGTGAAAATGGCCTAAATTACCGAATTTTTTTTAAAAAAGGGTTAAAAAGAAATTTAAATTCAAAAAAAGGGTGCCGGTTTGGGAAATTTCGAAAAATGGGTACCTCCCGCCCAATGAAAGGGTGGGATGACGCATCCCGCCCATCCAACGGGCGGGGGGTCGGCGGGGGGAGGAAAATCTCTTCGCAGGGGCCTCTTTGCGAAAAGTCAGGCGACATCCCGCCCTTCCAACGGGCGAGGTGTCCTCCGAGGGGCCTCCCGCCCGTTGGGAGGGCGGGACGTGGGCCTCCCGCCCGTTGGGGGCATCCCGCCCCCCAACGGGCGGGAGGCCCACGTCCCGCCCTCCCAACGGGCGGGATGTCCCCCCCCCCCCCCCCACTATTTAAGCCCCCACCCACCCCCTAATTCTCATAAAATTCATCAAAAATCAGAAAAAAGAAAAGGAGGAGAGGAGAGGAAGAGAGGAGACAAAGCGGCGAAGCCCTGTCCACACGTCGGTTTGGAGGTATTATAATCGTATAATTATTAATTATTTTTACGAATATTTGTTAGGGTAGTTATACGTAGAATTCAGTATTTTCAATAGTTTTTAGAAATATTTGTTAGGATAGTTCTATTTTAAATAGTTTTGAGTATTTTAATAGTTGGTAGATATATTTCTTAGGCTAGTTATATTTTAAATAGTTTTTATAATTGCAGTAGTTTTTAGATATATTTTTTAGGGTAGTTATATTTCGAATAGGTTTCGGTATTTTGAATAGCTTTTAGAAATATTTCTTAGGGTAGTTATATTTTGAATAGTTTTTATAATTGCAGTAGTTTTTAGATATATTTTTTAGGGTAGTTATATTTCAAATAGGTTTCGGTATTTTGAATAGCTTTTAGAAATATTTTTTAGGGTAGTTATATTTTGAATAGTTTTTATAATTGCAGTGGTTTTTAGATATATTTTTTAGGGTAGTTATATTTCGGATAGGTTTCGGTATTTTGAATAGGTTTCGGTATTTTGAATAGCTTTTAGAAATATTTCTTAGGGTAGTTATATTTTGAATAGTTTTTATAATTGCAGTAGTTTTTAGATATATTTTTTAAGGTAGTTATATTTTGAATAGGTTTCAGTATTTTGAATAGCTTTTACAAATATTTGTTAGGTTAGTTCTATTGTAAATAGTTTATAGTATTTTCAATTGTTCGTAGGAATGTGTCTTACGGTACTTATATTTTTCATGCAGATATGGCGCAGACACCAGAGCTCCTTGACGCGCACATCGATGAACGGCACAGGTCGTACCTGGCTGCGGTGGAGGGGCAGGAGCTTCACGAGTTGCGCCCTCGTGTAGCAAAGGAGTTGTTGCACCTGGACGACCGCTGGCTTGACAGGTGATACTTTATTTTTTTTACGAAACTAATGTATAGCGTGTAAGATAATTGTAACCACAATGCAAAATATACAGGTTACGTGAGGCTGGTTTGCTGCCACTCTCACGTATGCTTCAGGCCGGCGACGGCCAAGACGGTGGTGCGAAGAAGCGGATGCAGCTGGACCGCTCTCTACTTGCAGCGTTGGCGGACAGGTGGCGTCCGGAGACGCACACGTTCCACTTGTCGTGCGGGGAGATGGCCCCCACGTTGCAGGACGTGTCGTACCTGCTCGGGCTTCCCATTGCGGGTGAAGCTGTTGGCCCGGTTGCCGTGCCACCTTTCTGGAGGGTGGAGCTGCAGGAGCGGTTTGGTCCCGCGAACCCGCCACTTGTTGTGAACGTACCTGATTTGCCCGGCCCCGCCAAGAGTTGGGTAATACAATTTAGGGTACGTCCAGTTATTTTTTATTTAATTTAATTGAATCATATGTGAGTACCTCTAAGTTTTGAACAAATATATTACAGGCTCAGGATCTGCACCCTTTGGCTGGGCAGTACGAGGTGTCACGATACCTGGAGGCGTATCTGTTATGGTTGTTCGGCTGGACTCTTTTCTGCAACTCTACCGGCAATTACGTGGACAAGGTGCTCATGCAATACGCGCGCGCGATTGCGGATGCGGAGCCGGGCCAGGTACCTGGGTGGAGCTGGGGATCGGCAGTGCTTGCTGCGACGTACCGAGGTCTTTGCCAGGCCTGTTTGAAGACGGAGAGGACTGCCGTCATCACAGGCTGCCCACTTCTGCTGCAGCTATGGTCGTACGAGCGATTCGCCATAGCGCGTCCCCTAATCAGCGAAGAGCCTTATCCACCCGAGATGTACGGGATGTGGGACGAGGATAGCCCCACGATGGGTTCGCTTTGGACCGATCGACGGGTAAGTTCTTTTAAGCTCTTTAATTTACTGTTATACGTTTCTGTATACGAGGAGTACCGATGCAGTTGTGTAATTTTTTCAGATGAGCTGGGCACATCGGCAGGTCCGAAAAGCATACCCTCAGTTCGTGTCCGAATTTGATCGGATGCGGCCACAGGATGTCATCTGGACACCGTACACCGCTGCGGCTATCCAGACACGTGCGCCGCATGGGTTGTCTTCCCTCTGCACGCGTGACGAGGAGTACTGGCTGACAAAGGCGAACCTAGTGTTCGATATTCTCGTCGAGCCGTACTGCGTCGAGCGTGTGATGAGACAGTTCGGGCGACGACAGCAGTTTCCTCTCGTACCTCGAGCGTTCCAGGCCGTGCCGCGCAACGTACACGAGTAAGTTTGTGATAACACGTTTTGTATGACTTATATATTCGTTATCATAAAGCAATGTTGAATTTCAAATGTTCGCAACAGATATTCGCGCAGGGGATATCATGCCAACGAGGTGAACTGGGTCGTCAAGATGCAGGAGTACGTGCAAGGGTGGCTAGACGCACCTGACGATGTGTGGGACGAGCCGCAACCACACACAGAGGCGTCTTACAGCGCATACCTCCGCTGGTACCTCCTTCGTACGCGTCCGTACGTCACTCGTTCACGTATTCATGACGCGGAGGATCAGCACCAGCCGACCATTTCTGACACGTATCCCTCGTACCGTGATCAGGACCAGCGTGGCGCGGTACGTGTTTCGCAACTTGAATTACTAAATATTTTTTCTAAAAGATCGATACCAATAGTAATCTGCATCCCATTACGTATGCAGATCGATCTGATCAACTTCGCGGAGGTCGAAGCTACATCTCAGATCACGTTGATTGAACGTGGAGTGCGTGTACCGGAGGCACAGTACAAGGACAGCTTCCGTAAGATTCAAGACAGCTTGACGCGAGCGTTACGTGCACTGACGTGTCGCGGCAGAGACGACGTGGGGACCTCTAGTTCATCTCATGCGTCCGCCCACGTGTACACAGCTGGCCCGTCGACCTCTACAGCACCGCACGCAGCGTCCAGCGGTACTGCCGCTAGTTCAAGCTGTAAGTTCTTCATAATTGCCATTTCAATCACCTATGATTTACACGACTAATTTCATTTCTTTTTGTAGTCATGCACTCGACGGCAATGGGACCTCCTCCTGCAAGAATGGAGCCTCAGACGTTTGGCGCCTATGCTCCAGGACCGTCTCTCCCGTCAGGCTCGAGGCCAGCTGCACCGTACTCTTATGGCTATGCTCAGCATGCATGGTCGACGGGAGCTCCTGCATACGGTGGTCCATTCGGTGTGCCGGACTGGGACGCCTGGGAGGGCGGCTCCGCCACTTGGTCAGAGCTGGTGGGCGGCGGCGCCGAGCCTGACATCATTGGTCCATCCCAGACATATGACGCTCCAGGTGCACAGTCCCAGGATGACCCCTTCACACCTGCACCTCCTCCGCCTCGTCCTCACCGTGCTCCAGATGCATTTACGTACTCGGAGGACCACATACGCCGACGGCCTAGGACTAGGGGCGGGAGGCCCAAGAGAGCGCGAGGTCCGGGACATGCGGAGTAGATACTCCTGATTTGGTGAACTTTTTATATTTGAACTGTTTTTGTATGATACTATTTTCTTTTTAATCGGTTGATCTATCGTACTGTCGTAATATTCGGATTCTACGTTGCAAAACGTTATCGTTTAACCATCTTCATACGAATTTTAGATAGAGCAATCTTCTTCGTAAAATTGAATTAAAATTTTATATGTACACAAAAGAATATGGCGAATCAATATTGCATTTGAAAACAGTCTGAATTTCAAATAGATTGTAAATCATAAATTCCAAAGGAAAATAACAAAAAAAAATCATAAATTCCAAAGGAAAATAACAAAAAAAAAAGGCTCTAAACATCCCGCCCACTGGCCGGGCGGGACGCCTCCCGCCCTCTGGCCGGGCGGGATGCTCCCTCAGGGACCCGTTCGCGAATAAGAAAAGTTTCTTATTCGCGAAGGGGCCCTCGGGGGGGCCTGGAAAAAGTTTTTTGAGGATCCCGCCCGCTGGTTGGGCGGGATGTCCCCGGCCCCACGCCTCCCGCCCGATGATCGGGCGGGAGGCACCCATTTTTCAAATTTTTCTCAACCGGCACCCCTTTTTCGAATTTTAATTTTTTTAAACCCTTTTTTAAAAAAAATTCTAAATTACCTGCGGGCAAACAAATCTATGTATGGTGAGGACCGAACGATTTCATTGGGCCACGTCACCTCGGCCGTCGGATTCTGAATCTAGGGTGAAAAAAAGCAGAGGCACCGGCCGCCACTCGGCCATCTTCTCGACGCCTCCGGGCATTCTTCCCCATCACGGCCGGCCGCGATCGCCAGCATGTCGCTACTCCTCTCTCGCTCCCGCCCCAATCGCAAGCATGTCGCTACCCCATCCCCATGCCGAGAGGACCCGAGCACCAAGCAGTGGCGCCATGACGAGCATAGCCCACGCGGTGACGCCGCAACGACCGGCGGCGATAGGACGGCGACGCTGGCCGTTCATCGAAGGGCCCGACGCCAAGAGCATCACCGTTGGCAGGCCTGATGCCGACGATTCCGGGCACAAGATGGGGTTCCAGCATTGGCTGCTCTGGCCCTAGCAAGTTGAGCGGTTCCTTACGGCGGATCGACTTCCACTTCCTCCTCCTCCTCCTCGTCTCCATTGCGTATGCTGCTCCTGCTCCTCCTCTCCGTCAAAAGAAATCTCCATCTCCAACCACTACAGGTCTAAGCGGTGCAGCCAATTGTTTTCCAACGTTTTGACCCCCAACCATCTTTCTCGCACAGCTTATGCAAAGCTAAGATGCCCATGACCGATATGTATATGATGAAATGCACAACCGTGGAGCACCACACTCACTACGATTTAGTTTGCTTTAAGCATTCAGCTTCGTTCTGTAATGTGAGCACTGATCCTTTTGTATGATAATAGTTGTAGGAGAGTGATATTATGATAAATTTCTGTTTTTCATGGGAAAAACATTGACTAAGTGCATGGCCCCTGTACTGATAAAAGCTTTCCAAGTATTTTAATCTGAATTTTGCACTTCTCTTGAATGCATGAATATAGGTGGGCAACTGGGCATATATATTGAAATGCACTGCTCCTTTTTTCTGTCACCCTTGAATAATGATACTATAGTGGATGGACTTAGTTACAAGTGGTGAAGATGCAGCCAAAAAATTAGACACTGTTATTAGATCAAGTAGGATATGCATGATCTGGTCAATCATAGTTGCAACTTGTTGAAAGATCCTTGCCATTTACTGGATATTTAACCATATCCATACTATTCAACTGACAGAAACACCTTTTTTATGGCAGCAACCATGACGGATGTCCTAACAAAAGTTTAGTGGTTTATCCCTGGGATTCTTCTACCAAAAATAGAAGGTTGCAGAGACAAATTAGTTTTAATTTCACCATGTTCTCCTGAACTCTCGACATTCAGATTTAGAGTTTCAAGACGGCAGATCATTATGGACATTGATTCAGTTTTGATTACTGAAATGCTGCAATGGACACCCAGAATCACCATTCCACTAAGTCGAGCTGATGTTAACATCAGGAAAGGGATTTAAAAGATGTGAATAGAAGTCAAAACCATCATCGAAGGATCAATCTCCGGGTGATCTGTTACATGCCCAATGCACCCACTGCCACCACTGCTGTAAGGCGACATGCCCAAGTGCACCCACTGCCACCACTGCTGTAAGGCGACGAGCTACTGTGCTCTAAACATGGGGAAATTGCTTTATTTCTTTTGTTATCCATGGTCATCCACGAATGCATTCATAATTATGTCAACTTCATAGCAGTGCTTCTAATAAAAAAATGTTGATGCCAATAGACTGCTATTAAATTTACATACACATACACTATCAGTCTATGTCACTATTCTTGACTAGGTTCCACTCCAACCAGTAAGGTTAAGAAGGTATGCTGCAAGATTCATAATTTTCTCAGACAATGACACAACATTGTTTCTGTCACTGACTTATTTTATTTCATCACTTTATATAATCTATTTTTCCTTTTTGTTTTGTGAACAGATCCATACTATATCATGCAGTTCTCCCCAATATAGTAGGTGTCAACCTAAGAGAGCAATAGAAAAAAGATTCATTATCCATATTTCACAAGTTACATACAGAAATAACTGTTAGTCTGCTCTGAGGTTATTATGGTTATTTCTAAAGTTATGCCAATTGGGTACCTGAACTTGGCATGTTATTTCACGGCATTGTACATCATCATTTTGGAATATGGAACAAAGTTTTGGAATGAAGTATTTCATTAATCTTATTTACCAGGAGCTAGCCATGCTAAGTCTATGACTACGAGTCATTTTAGATTATAGAACAAAGTTTTCATCTCCACACTTATTTGCCTTGACAGCCATTTTTTATCGCTACCAAAACGTGTAGACAATGAAGCAATGCATTGACCAGAAAGCACGATTTTACAGTTACAGTTACTTCTGAAACATTGTAATACTCCTTTTAGGTTAGGCAGTTAACATTGCACTTGCATCGGATAACTTGCATGTAGACACTTCCTCGTAACACTACCTGATAACTATTGTCACTCAAATCTAATGAATGGACTGAAAAGGACGAGGTTCACCTATATAACGAAAAATAAGGAATACCTGATAAAAAAATACACATTTAATTCTACATATTACATAGAAGTTTTTAACTTTCTGATATGAACTCCTTCGCTAGACCTCGCTCCAATTTCTGCTCCCAAACCAGCCCCTCATGTGTTCGTTTCGGATAAAAAATTTCGAAGCCATCTGCTAGATCTCCAAAGACATGCAAGGCATGTAAAGAATGAAAAACACAAAAAGGGCAATAGCATTCAGGATTTCAGTTGTTGCAAATTTTACATCACAATGTCTTACACTTTATGATTAAAACCCATGTTACTTAACAGAAAGAGTGGAGGTGACATGAATCAAGGCCATTTCATTCCTCAACCATTCAATATGGCAAGATAGACACTTCAAAATTCATAAGTGCAGGTATAGCGTGGAATAACTTATATGCTGGCATCATATCAAAGGAAGTTGTGTTCCGTAATAGTCCCTAACCGACAACCAAAGGGCTAAGTGTGGGGGTGTTATTGATAACCCTTAAATACCAATTTTGACCATCAAATCCTGCATCAAAGCTATCAAAATTAATCATCAAACATAGTGATAGGGTTTATTACAAACTATATCCACAAGTTTGGTAAATATTTGTATGCAGGTTATTAGTTATCTAAATTAAAGGAAAACGCACATAATCAAGGAAGAAGCACACCTCCAGCCAATCAGAGGGAGGCAAACGGATCCATGTATCGATGTTTTATCGCCAAGCCCACCAAGGGATAACCCTGATGTGGTAGATCGTAGGTGGGTTATCACTGAGATCTGGAACTCGAAAGTGCAAAGAACACAAAACTTTAGATAGGTTCGGACCGTTGAAAGCGTAATACCGTACGTCCTGTGTGGTGGTTTGTATTGCTTAAATGATTAATGTGTTGGAGAGAGTCCCAGCCCGCCCTTATATAGTCTAGGGGTATAGATATCCTTGCCAAATACGAGCTTAGGAGTCATATCTAAATACTACTTGAGTAGTTTTCTTCTGTAACGACTAGTTCTACTCATGGCCGAGTAGCTTACAACAAGTATAAGTTATGGGGCATATCCTATTTTTTATTCTAGAATATTCGTGCCATGTGCGAAGTCCCGTTGCACTACAAGAAATCTTTTAATCAATGACGGATCAATTTCGTCATAAATTAGCAAAAAAACGTCACAAAATTGATATTGTGACGTTTTTTCATAACGTCATGTATTGGGCGTCACAGATGGTAATCTGTGATGATTGTAGAAAATCGTCATAGTGGCAGAACCAACCTGAATTATACCGGCTCAAGTACGCGAGTCCACTCCCGAGGGCTCCAACGTGCTTCAAACGGTATAATCCCTTGGCCTGTCGGGTAGCGTCCCGATAAACCACCGATACACAGGATCAAATAAGGTTACCTCACACGAAGGTGAGTCCAGAGATATAGTCACCATCATATTTTACATAACGAGAATTTACATTACAAGAGTTTCTAAAAGCAGTACGAAGTTCCAAATTTATAAAAGTTATTACAAACTGTTAGAGTTTTGGTTTTTAGCAGCGGAGAAACATACGCGATGATTTACAGCACGTCGTCAAGACGGATGTCATGCTAAGCCCTGGCACGACATCACTCGGGATCATCAGTGTTGGCCGGGGACGGATCCCATTCCAAGGGCCGACCATCTGGAAGAGCACCGGGCCAAGACAAGGAAAGAGTAGGGTCTTCAAAGGCTTTACCTGAAAAATATAAAGCTAGCAAGACTGAGTATACTAATACTCAGCAAGGTTTACCCGGGATTGGGTATACTTTAGCCCATAACTAGACTTATGCACGCTTATAAGGGTTCTGGGTTTAGTTCCAGCTGAAAAACAATAAAAGTAGATCCTTAATTTCAGCTTTTAGCTTTCAAATTCTAGGTGATTATCCATTCTAGATAAGCACTTATAACTAAGCAAGCATGGTATAAACTTTGGTCAAACATCATCTTTGATAATCATATGATTGCTCTTGTTACTCAATGTGGTAAAGGGATCAAGCAGTCTCAATCTGCGTGAGAAGCGGACGATTCTGAATCGAATTCAAACCTTACAAGGTAAACCTAACGCACACGCTTGGAACATCCAACGATTGTCCCGAAGCAACCGTTTGCCTTTCATTCTGACTCGTGGACAGGTCCACCACAAGCGACTGCAGGACCATACGCACTTCAAAAGTGCAGGACATACGTCTGTAGCGCGACTACAAAACCCGTATTCCTGGTTGCCCTTGCAACACGTATTCCCACACGTCGAACTAAGTAACCAGAAGAAGCAAGGCGAGTGGTGGGAGGTATGTCCACTCCTCGGGCCGATTGGCTACTAGGCTTACCGTTTACCATATTTCGCGGCATGTGGTTAGTACTTTCAAACGCTTAACCTGCACTACCACACGCTGCGACCTTATCAAGTTCAACAACACAGACGGGGTATCATCTCAACCATGATACCTCACAAAACTCCCGTCCGTCATCCTTATAGTGATAACAAGAATGTAAACATTACAACTCCTATATCGCGTGAGTGATAGGGAATCACCCGACTTCTACCGGTCCTATTAGCATAGCAGCTAGTCGGACTCAAGTGCTAACATTCAATACATTGGTTCCTAGGAAAATGCAACTAGGGTTTTTCATACAATTCCTAAGAACTTAATGCAGAGATAGATATACATAACATAGGTTGCAGTGTAAATAAAGTAGGGTTTATGTCCGGGGCTTGCCTTTACTGGTGGGACTGAAGTCAGGGATGTTAGTATTGTTGTCTTCTGAACTTTGGTTCGGGGCTTTAGATAATCCCTTGGTGACGTTTACTTGGTCTTCAGGAACATCCTCTTCAGACTCCTGGAGATCTTGTAGGTACCGGTTGCGGAAGTAGTCATATCTACATGCCATGTAACATTTCATTCAAAGCGTGCACATAAGCTATTTTATCTTGCGATAAAGTTGCAATTCAACATTCATTTAACATACTACTCACATAACAATCAAAAGATCTGAAACTAACTTAAACAGAGCTTTAGGAGGACAACTAATTAGAATCGGCTGCTCATTGAAGATCACAACAGAGCCGATTGGAAACAACAGAGGTTTATTCGATTGAAAGGTGCATCGTTTTCCTAATTGATCGATGAAAGCATCAATTACTTTACTAGAGGGATGATTCCTAAAGCAGTTGTGTCTTAATTGAGATGTGCTTAAGTATTATCCTGGGTAACTAGGTGTGGTTGTATCGGCTTGATTACGTCAGTACAACAATTGAGTGACGTACAGCCGGTTGGAGTGTGATTGAGGGTATGTGACCGATAGATATAGATAGCCGATCTCTCAGTCGATAAATCGGCTGATAGAAGTGTGTGGATAAGGATGGGAAAACTAAGGATTGATCGGCCGTGTTTGATCGATATGGAAAAGCAACCAAAATTGGCTTAGATCGGCTGATAGCAAGAACCCTAAGATCATGTGTGCATTTCCGATACATCGACTATGTGCAGCCGATGTAGGATAGAACAAAAGAGTGGTATCGGCGGTAGCCGATATTAGAAAGATAACAACCGTATCAGCTAACCAACCGATGGTAAAAACATATCAAAAGAAATGCATCGGTTGACAGTTGTTACACAGAAACATCATAGACTCAAAGGAAACGGATGCTTAGCGGCTAAGCTGATAGCCGACGCTGAAGCATAGCTGCAGAGATGTATAAGCTAAGCAGCAGATACACACGAACTAACAAGGATCTTTATACGACAAGGAACTTAAGGAAACGGTAATCAAGACAAGGATGACGTCTTGATGGCAGGGACATGAGCACTCATATGATGGATTAACTAAACATCACACATCACTATTTAAGACATATATTCTATGGCTTACTTTTTAGTTATAACACAAGCATACAATATAAAGCACAATAAAACATTCATTCCCTAACACTTGACCTAGACCACACACCAAAGACTTTTAACTCATGATCATAACATACAACTTGTAGATTTTGACCTAGGGTTTCAAACAAAGCTGATTTTGTACTTTTATGAACTCCTTATAAAAATCTATAAAATGTAGAAGTTCATTGATTTGAAATAAAGAAAACTTTTGTAACACCCTAATGTAATTTTCCCTAATTTTAAAGAATTTATTTTGGCTCAAATGGAATTTCCAGGCTTTCCTTTAATTTTTGTGGCATTTAAAGTAATTTTATAACGCAAGTAATTAAAATTTATGATAGGATCAACTTGTTTGTGCATTCATGCTGGAGCATTGGTTTTATTTGTGTGGAGTGTATAGAGTTTGAATTCAAATTTATTTGAATTCAACTAGATTTGTTTGAATGGTTAGAGTATAGGGAAAAGAAAAGGGAGGAAACAGGAAGGTGGGTCAGTCATTCCCGTTCTTTTCTCAGTCACTCCTTCTTTTCTCAGTCATTCTTTCTTTTCTCAGTCATTCTTTCTTTTCTCAGTCATTCCTTCTTTTCTCAGTCATTCTTTCTATTCTCAGTCATTCTTTCTTTTCTCAGTCATTCCTTCTATCCTCAGTCATTCCCTCAGCCTGACCCCACCTGTCGGCCCCGTCTCCCTCCTCTTTCTTCTCCGGCGCAACTCCTTCCCGAGATCCCTGGCGAGCCACTCTCTCTGGGCCCGCACGCCAAGGCAGCGCCGCCGCCCTACAAAAGGAACTTCCTGAGCCCCAGAACCCTAACCCCAGCCCTGCAAGCCCGGAGACCCCCAGCGCCGCCGCCCTTTTTCCTCCGCCGCGCAGACGCCTCGGCCTCACCATCGACCGGCCATTCCGTTGCACCCCGGACCACCACATCACCCGCAAAAGCTTCCCCTCGCCATCCCAAAGCTCCAAGAGGCCAGCATCGAAGCCCTACGCCTCAACATCAACCGAATTTTCCGAGGAAACCTTCTCCGGTGAGCTGCTCCGCCGTCGGAATTCCTCGCCGTCGTTGCATCCCGGCCCATCTTGATCCTCTGACAACCTCCACAGGAGTCCCCGGAGCCGATCTACGCCAGCCAAGGACCCCAGCCACCTCGGCATCACCCCTCCCCGCGGAAGCCCGATCCTCTCCGCCGCCGGACGTCGTCGTCTTCCACCTTCCGTCGCAGCTCCAGCCTCCACAACCCCTCGGTGAGCTTCGCCTCCTCTCCCTGGTCCTTTTGCACCAGATGTCGTAGCCTTTAGCTACCCGTAGCGCCCAAAACGCCGCTCGCCGGCGTTGTCCACCGTCCCGAGCCGCCTTCACCGTCGTTCCACCCTAACCGAGCCCAAGTCCATCTCCGCAAGTGCCCAGCTAGGTTCCCCGTGTCGTGCTGAGTCTCCTGGGGCTTGACCTCGTCGTGAATCATCCCCGGGAACGCAAGATAGCGTGTCTCCGGCGACCCCCCTGCCGCCGGCCGCGTTCCGTCGGATCGGACCAGTCCGAACCGCGCTGTCCAGATCGGACCAGTCCGAACTCCGCTGTTCAGATCGGACCGTCCGAACCGGAGTGTGTCTGAACCGTTCAATTTAGATCCAACCGCCCAGATTAGAAGCCGCGTACCCCTTCAGCTGTGGCAGTTTTGTTAAAGAGCCCCTGAACTTCCTTAGAATCAACCCGCAGTCCACCTCGGTTCAAAAGAAATTCCAGTTAAGTCCTGTTTTTAGCACCGAAGCCCTTGAACTTCCTAGAATTTGGGTCCGCCTGAAAGTACGCCTAGAGGGGGGGTGAATAGGCGATCGTTGCTTAAAACCTGCACACAAGAATTCAGTCCGAGGCTGCCTGGCGGACCGTCCGCTGGGACTGTCCGCTGGGCACTTCCAATGTCCGCTGGGACGTCTCGGGTAAGAAATGTAACCGATTGAAAACTAAAACTTGTATACAAAATCTATTTGAATAGAAATGCTCTAATACAAGTTAGGAACACTAAATGCGGAAGCAATCTAGCACAAGATAGGTATACAAGTAGATCGGGCAAGAATACTACACGGAGGTACAAAAAATAAGTATAACAAATGTGCAAGAGATGATGTGATGTAATCAAACACAAGAGACACAAGATTTTTCACCCGAGGTTCGAATCCACTCAAGGATTCTACGTCCCCGTTGAGGAGTCCACAAAGGACCGGGTTTCTCTCAACCCTTTCCTCTCTCAAGCAACCACAAAGGTCAAACTTGAGCTTTTCACTAGCAACAAGGGTAATACAAACTTCTCAATCCAACCACACCACGAGTTGGTTGTTCTTGAGCACCTCTAACCGTCTAGGAGCCAAGCTCCAAGAGTAATAGATGTGGAAAGCGATGGAGAATGCCAAGAGATGCCCAAGAGAGGTGAATCTCTTGGGAAAGCTTGAATCTTGCTTGGATCTTGCTCAAACCCAACCCTAGACCAAGGATTTGGAGTGGGGAAGCTAGGGTTTCACTTTGGGGAGCTTTGGAGTGCTTGGAATGTGCTTGAGGCTCAGCTTATGCAATTTTGACCGGTAGTTTTTCGTTGGGGGTCGAAGGGGTATATATAGAGCCTCTCTAAAAACTAGCCGTTAGGCTGTTTTTAGTGTCCTGGCGGACTGTCCGCCAGGCCTGGCGGACTGTCCGCCAGGAACACTCGGGTTTGCAATCTTCTGTTCAAGGCATGGGTTCCGGATTTGGTTTATTTGTGTTCTACCACATACTTTCCACATCCCCCTTGATAGTACGGTATACCTAGACTCAAGAAAATATAAAACAAAGAATTATCTTCGCTTGAACCACATTTCTTGAACCGGTACCGTTCTCCAATTTTAACGAATCGTCGGAATTGGTTCTTCTTCCTTCTCCTTTTTGGTTTCTTTGACCCCTGCTCATTATTCTCAATTGAAACATTAGATACACATTTAGGTTGTTATAAATCACCAAAATAGGTCATTAGGCCTAGATGCACTTTCAATCTCCCCCTTTTTGGTGATTGATGACAACCTAAATGAATCAATAAAAACAATGAATTCAATAGAGCTTGAGGAAATAAATATGTGATGAGCTCCCCCTAAATCCATGCATCCACAGGATATTCATGAACTCCATTTCATAATGAGCAAACCAAATAAAGTCAAAGCATCATGATGGGATAAAACCAAGATTAGATAAACAAGGATAAGCAATAGGTTCACAATCATAGCATAGCATCATCCATAAATAGGTTATTACAACCCAACTTAGTTCAAATACGAGATAAGCAATAAACACATAGTCTCACATACATCCAAATATCCAAATAAGTTTTTGACGACACTCAAGCTCACCATGAGTCTAAGAACACATGCTAGGATACAATCTTCTCCCCCTTTGGCATCAAGCACCAAAAAGAGAAAAGACACACGGAAGCTAGGAGCAGCAATAACTCATCATCGAAAAAGACCATATTAACCAATTCGATTCAAACGATCAAGAGAATCCAAGATTTTCACAAACAAGGAATACATTATTTTGAAAATCATTTTGTTGTTAAACGGATTACCATTGGACAAGCAGGTGAGCAACACTTCATTCCAAATTTCTAGAATCAATGATGTTTAACTCATTCCTTAATGCACAGAATCTTTTCTCATCTAAGGGTTTGGTGAAGATATCGGCAACTTGGTCGTTTGTTCTCACATGAGAGATCTCTATATCTCCTTTAAGGTTATGATCTCTCAAGAAATGATGCCGGATATCTATGTGTTTGGTTCTAGAATGCTCACAAGGATTTTCGGCTATTTTAATGGCACTCTCATTGTCACATAGGAGTGGAATACGATTCAAGGTGTAACCGTAATCCTTTAGAGTTTGTCGCATCCACAAAAGTTGAGCACAACAATGTGCGGCTGCAACATACTCCGCTTCGGCCGTGGAAAGAGCAACGGAATTTTGTTTCTTAGATGCCCATGATACAAGGGATTTACCCAAAAATTGGCAAGTCCCGGATGTGCTTTTCCTATCAATTTTGCATCCGGCATAATCCGCATCGGAATAGCCAACTAGTTTGAAATTTGAACCTTTTGGATACCAAAGACCTAGGTGAGATGTATGAACTAAATATCTCATGATTCTTTTAACAGCTCTCAAATGGCATTCCTTAGGATTTGATTGAAATCTTGCACAAAAACAAACACTAAGCATAATATCGGGCCTAGATGCACAAAGGTAAAGTAGTGAGCCAATCATGGATCGATATACCTTTTGATCCACGGATTTACCTCCAATATCAAGATCAAGATGCCCGTTTGTCCCCATGGGGGTCTTGATTGGCTTTGCGTTTTCCATGTTAAACTTCTTGAGTATATCATGAGTGTACTTGGTTTGGCATAGGAATGTCCCTTCCTTGAGTTGCTTGACTTGAAATCCTAGGAAGAAGTTCAACTCTCCCATCATAGACATCTCAAATCGCTTAACCATTGTTTGACTAAACTCATCACAACAACCTTTGTTAGTGGAACCAAATATAATGTCATCAACATATATTTGGCAAACAAATAAATCATTACCAACTTTTCTAGTGAATAAGGTAGAGTCGGCTTTACCAATTTTAAAACCATTTTCAATGAGAAAATCCCTAAGGCATTCATACCATGCTCTAGGAGCTTGCTTAAGCCCATAGAGCGCCTTATGGAGTTTGTAAACATGGTTAGGATACGCTTCTTCCTCAAATCCCGGTGGTTGCTCTACATATACCTCTTCCTTGATTGGACCATTCAAGAATGCACTTTTGACATCCATTTGATAGAGCTTAAAATTATGGTGAGTAGCATAGGCAACAAGAATACGAATTGACTCAAGCCTAGCTACGGGAGCAAAAGTTTGGTCAAAATCCAAACCTTCAACTTGTGAGTAACCTTTTGCCACAAGTCGTGCTTTATTTCTTGTCACCACACCATTTTCATCTTGTTTGTTGCGGAACACCCATTTGGTTCCAACAACATTTTGCTTGGGTCGCTCCACCAATGACCACACTTCATTTCTTTTAAAGTTGTTGAGTTCCTCTTGCATGGCCATTACCCAATCCGCATCTTGTAGAGCATCTTCCACCTTAAGAGGTTCAAGAAAAGAAACAAAGGAGTAATGTTCACAAAAAGTAGCAACACGAGAACGAGTAGTTACTCCCTTTGCAATGTCACCAAGAATGTTGTCCACGGGGTGATCTCGTTGAACACTTTGGTGCACTCTAGGATGTGGCACTTGATTTCTTGACTCCTCTTGTTCATCATCTCTCTCTTCTTCATCTTGTTCAACACTTCCCCCTTGATCATTGCCATCTCCTTGATGATCATCATCTTGAGTTGGAGGAGATGCCTTGGTTGAAGATTGTTGACCTTGGTCATTGCTTGATTCTTGAGGACGTACATCTCCAATTGACATGTTCCTTAAAGCTTCAATTGGAGCTTCTTCATCATCTAGTTCATCAAGATCAACTTGCTCTCCTTGAGAGCCATTAGTCTCATCAAACACCACATCACATGAGATTTCAACACATCCGGAGATTTTGTTGAATACTCGATATGCATGTGAGTTTGAATCATAACCAAGTAAAAAACCTTCCATAGCTTTAGGAGCAAACTTAGAGTTTTTAGCTTTCTTGTTGAGAATATAACATTTGCTCCCAAAAACTCTAAAATATGAAACATTGGGTTTGTTACCGGTGAGAAGCTCATAGGAAGTTTTCTTTAGTAGACGATGAAGATATAGTCGGTTGATGGCATGACAAGCGGTCTTGACCGCTTCCGCCCAAAACCGGTCGGAAGTCTTGTACTCATCAAGCATTGTTCTTGCCATCTCAATGAGCGTGCGGTTCTTCCTCTCCGCCACCCCATTTTGTTGAGGTGCATAGGGAGCGGAGAACTCATGCTTGATTCCTTCTTCATCCAAGTAGTTATCTACTTGAGTGTTCTTGAACTCACTCCCGTTGTCGCTTCTAATCTTCTTGATCCTTAAGTTGAACTCGTTTTGAGCTCTCCTTAAGAATTTCTTGAGAACCCCTTGAGTTTCACTTTTATCATGCAAAAAGAATACCCAAGTGAAACGTGTATAATCATCAACAATGACTAAGCCATATTTGTTACCGCCGATGCTTATGTAGGCAATAGGACCAAACAAATCCATATGAAGTAGTTCCAATGGTCTACTTGTTGTCATGATGTTCTTGGTGGGATGGCTAGATCCAACTTGCTTTCCTGCTTGACATGGTCCACAAGGCCTATCTTTCTCAAATATAACATTTGTTAGTCCTAGGACATGACCACCTTTTAGGAGCTTGTGAAGATTTCTCATACCAACATGGGCTAGGCGGCGATGCCACAACCAACCCATGTTGGATTTTGCAATTAAGCATGTATCAAGTTGAGCTTTATCTTTAGTGAAGTCCACTATATAAAGCTTTCCCTTTAATACACCCTTAAACGCAACCGAGCCATCACTTCTCCTATAGACGGTCACTCCTTCATCGGTAAACATACAATTGTAACCCATGTTACAAAGTTGCGACACGGATAGCAAGTTGTAATCTAGGGTTTCAACAAGAAAAACTTTTGAAATGAAGTGCTCGGAAGATATAGCAATGTTACCGAAACCCAATACTCTTCCTTGGCTATTGTCACCAAAAGAGATTAAGTCGGTAGGGTCGTCGTTCTTTTCATAAGTTGAAAACATGCTTCTTTCTCCGGTCATGTGGTTAGTGCATCCACTATCAATGATCCACTTTGATCCACCGGAGGCATAGCCCTGCAAAACAGATTTAGACTTTGTTTTTAGGTACCCAAACTTGCTTGGGTCCTCTTACATTAGTCACAAGTGATTTGGGCACCCACACACAAGTCTTTGGACTCTTGTGGTGTGGCCCAACATATTTAGCAAACACTCTTCCAAACTTGTTTCTCATAATCACATAAGATGCATTAAAGTCATAGAAATGATTAGTAGGAAGCTTTGATGCATTGGAAGAAGTGAGGCGAAAGGCTGAAATTCTGCCACCCGAGCGTTCCTGGCGGACTGTCCGCTGGGTCCTGGCGGACTGTCCGCCAGGCACTCTCGGGTGCCCAGTTCCGGAAGCAATTTTCCCATTTGTTGCTTCCCTTACAAACTTAGGAAACTCATGCCCATTGATCTTGATTCTTGCATTATGCTTTTCAAAACGTTGAAAACCAATACCATCCTTGATGTTGGGGCGTCTTGAGTTCAAGTATGCACCTCTTGCATATTTGAGTTTTTCCTCCTCAAGATCCTTCTTCTTTTGTTGTGCCTCACCTTCTAAGGATGTGATCTTAACTTTCAAGCTTTCAATCAACTTTACATTAGTAGCACAAGCATCAATATCAATATCCTTGCATCTAATGCATGATTGTGTTATGGAGAGACTAATTGATGAGTCATGTTGAGATGTTGAGGCATTGGACAAGAGAGTGTCAAATTGCAATTCAAGGCTTTTGTTTAAGCAAATAAGTTCATCTTGAAGTGCAACATTTGCACTCTTAAGATTAGTGTTAGTCTCCTTGCTTTCCACAAGTTCCTTGTCCAAGGCCTTACATTTTTCTTCTTGCTTAGTTATGATCTCCTTGAGTTCAAGGTTTCTCTTCTTTTCAAGAATGAGCAAGTCCTCTTGTTTATCAAGGAGATCATTCTTCTCATTTAGCTCTTCTATGAGTTCATTAAACTTAGCAATAGCATTTTTATCTAAATTCTTAAACATGGCAACCATATCAATATCATTATCATTTTCATTAGAGCTACTAGATGTACTTTCATCATCACTAGTAGTATATTTAGGAGAAGAGCATGGGATGGCTTTTACCTTTCTTTTACCTCCCCTTGCCATAAGACAAGTGTGAGTGATATTTTTCCCATGCTTGAGGTTGGGGAAGAGAGAAGTCTTGTTAAAGGCGAGTGTGGCCGCTTCTTCTTCATCCGAGTTGGAGCTCTCATCATCGGAGTCCCACTCCTTGCCAAGATGTGCTTCACCACTTTGTTTCTTCTTGAAGAACTTCTTGTCCTTGGTGAAGTAGTTCTTTTCCTTGTTGTCCTTTCTCTTCTCTTCCTTGTCCTCTTTCTTTTCATATGGGCAATTTGCAATGAAGTGCCCACTCTTGCCACAATTATAGCAATTTCTTTTTGTCCTTCTTTTGGAGCTCTCATGCCCCTTGTTGCCCTTGTAGTTGTGGTTTCTCATCAATTTGCTGAAATTCTTCATGAGAAGAGCCATGTCATCATCATCAAGACTTGAACTATCGCTATCATTATCACTTGATGAGGATTCTTGCACTACTTTCTTGCTCTTCTCCTTCTTGTTTGCCTTGAGGGCAATGTCTTGCCCTTTTGAGGTTGAGGTTCCCTTGGACAAGCTCTTCACATACTTAGCTTCACTTTCCATCATCTCATGGTTGATGATCTTGCCAAGTACTTCTTCCGGTGTCATCTTCTTGTAGTTGGAGCTTTCCCTTATCAAGGTACATAAGGTTATGTTCCTTATCGAGAAGGCCCTAATCATCCTCTTGACCACTTCATGGTCGGTCCACTTCTTGCTTCCAAGATTCCTCACTTGATTGATCATCTTCTTGAGCCTTGTGTACATCTCTTGGGGAGTTTCATCATCCAAGATGGCAAACCTCCCAAGTTCTCCTTCAAGCATCTCAATTCTTGCTTTCCGAATGGTCTTGGTGCCTTCATGTGCCACTTTGAGAGTATCCATATCTCTTTTGCACTTTGCAATCCATCCACTTTATCAAATTCCTCTCTACTCAAGGATGAGAGGAGGATGGTTGCGGCTTGAGCATTGCGGTGGAATAATTGTTGCATGGTTGGTCCAAAACTTTCATCATCGCTATCCAGTTGCTCAATACCTACACAAACAATCTCCCAAAGACTAGGGTGAAGAGAAAACAAGTGCCATCTCATGTTAGTCCTCCATTGGGAGTAGTTAGTTCCATCAAAGTGTGGGGGTTTTCCAAGAGAAACGGAAAGAAAATTGTTGTTGGAACTCATGTTATCATAATTGAAAGGAGTGCGAGAGTAGTTAGAAGTAACCGATTTCTTCTTCTTCCTTCTCTTGATGTAGATGGACCCTTCATCACTACTTGATGTTGAGGATGAGGATGACTCAATCACTATCCTCTTGCTTTTGCTTTTGCTCTTACTCTTTTTCTTGTGATCTCCACTCTTCTTGGAGCAATCGGATACATCAAACTTGGCGTTGTCATCTTCCTTGTGCATCTCACCTTCTTTGCCCTTGTTCTTCTCAAGACTCTTGTGTGAATCTTCTCCGACCATGATCTCCTCGAGTTGTTAGACTCAAATTTGAGGAACCAGGCTCTGATACCACTTGAAAGTACGCCTAGAGGGGGGGTGAATAGGCGATCGTTGCTTAAAACCTGCACACAAGAATTCAGTCCGAGGCTGCCTGGCGGACCGTCCGCTGGACTGTCCGCTGGGCACTTCCAATGTCCGCTGGGACGTCTCGGGTAAGAAATGTAACCGATTGAAAACTAAAACTTGTATACCAAAATCTATTTGAATAGAAATGCTCTAATACAAGTTAGGAACACTAAATGCGGAAGCAATCTAGCACAAGATAGGTATACAAGTAGATCGGGCAAGAAACTACACGGAGGTACAAAAAATAAGTATAACAAAATGTGCAAGAGATGATGTGATGTAATCAAAACACAAGAGACACAAGATTTTTCACCCGAGGTTCGAATCCACTCAAGGATTCTACGTCCCCGTTGAGGAGTCCACAAAGGACCGGGTTTCTCTCAACCCTTTCCTCTCTCAAGCAACCACAAAAGGTCAAACTTGAGCTTTTCACTAGCAACAAGGGTTAATACAAACTTCTCAATCCAACCACACCACGAGTTGGTTGTTCTTGAAGCACCTCTAACCGTCTAGGAGCCAAGCTCCAAGAGTAATAGATGTGGAAAGCGATGGAGAATGCCAAGAGATGCCCAAGAGAGGTGAATCTCTTGGGGAAAGCTTGAATCTTGCTTGGATCTTGCTCAAACCCAACCCTAGACCAAGGATTTGGAGTGGGGAAGCTAGGGTTTCACTTTGGGGAGCTTTGGAGTGCTTGGAATGTGCTTGAGGCTCAGCTTATGCAATTTTGACCGGTAGTTTTTCGTTGGGGGTCGAAGGGGTATATATAGAGCCTCTCTAAAAACTAGCCGTTAGGCTGTTTTTAGTGTCCTGGCGGACTGTCCGCCAGGCCTGGCGGACTGTCCGCCAGGACACTCGGGTTTGCTCTTCTGTTCAAGGCATGGGTTCCGGATTTGGTTTATTTGTGTTCTACCACATACTTTCCACATCCCCCTTGATAGTACGGTATACCTAGACTCAAGAAAATATAAAACAAAGAATTATCTTCGCTTGAACCACATTTCTGAACCGGTACCGTTCTCCAATTTTAACGAATCGTCGGAATTGGTTCTTCTTCCTTCTCCTTTTTGGTTTCTTTGACCCCTGCTCATTATTCTCAATTGAAACATTAGATACACATTTAGGTTGTTATAAATCACCAAAATAGGTCATTAGGCCTAGATGCACTTTCACCGCCGTCCATGCCCTGTGGTTTCATGGGTTAGACCCCAGACCTAGCCCTTTATTTGTGTTTAAGCCCCTGGTTTTTGCGCAGAACCCCCTGGAAGTTCTATTTTTTTTTCTCGCAGATAGGTCCCTGAATCTTGTTTTAGCCCTAGATTTCGCGTCTTAGCTCCGTTTTAGGTGTTCTTTATGTCCACGCGATCGTTATAATGCGTAGAATAGTTCTAGCATAGTTTTGTGTGCTGTTCTATTGTATTGGTGTACTGTTTTCTTATAGTTTGCTATTGTTTGTGCATGTGTGTATGTATGGACTATGCTTGATGATCGTGAGTAGACGCGGAGCCCTTGGACGAGTACCAGGAGCAGCCATCTTCCGAGCAGTTCGAGCAGCAGCCGGGAGAGTACGAGGAAGGCAAGTATAACATGAACATCCTATCACTTTTAAATACAATTTCATACTGCATTTTAATTCTGTATGCCTATAAGGATTTCCTAGCCACCTTTATATCCTTTATATATATCCTTTGGGTTGCATTCTTGGTTAGTTGTGCTAGGTTGCTGAGCTACAATATATCTGGGTCCTTTTTAATTAATTTGATTAATGGTCTTATGCAACTTAATTCTGGAGCCGACCCTCTGTGCTGTGTGCTTGAGTGGTTTGTGCGTCCTTAAAAGATGTTTTTGTTAGAAACATGGTGTAGGGGGCCAGCACGGTGCTTAGTGCTTGGTTGGCCACTCTCCATAAGGACCGGTTCATAGAGCGACAACCTGGGACAACCGCGCAACCACAAGACTGGAATGGGACGGTCTTGACTTACTAATTAGGTCGTGTTGGTTCGGGAGTAACTTACCTGCGTGGGCAAGAGGGGTGGTAAGCTTCAATGGTCCCTGCTCCTCCGGCTTGGTCTGTGCTGTGTGCTTGTACCCCCGGAGGTGGGCCCCATCGTTGCTGATCCAGAATCCTTAGCGGTTACACCTTACCAACGTGATCCTTTGTAACCGTCTTGTAGTGCGCTTGCTAGCCATCTCACCTAAGGAAGTGTGATGAACAACTAGCGTAGCTCACGACTTGTGGGTAAAGTTGTGCAACCTCTCGAGAGTGTAAAACTGATATATCAGCTGTGCTCACAGTCATGAGCGGCCCAGATCCTCCGTCTGATTAGTGGGGTTATCAACCTTTGATTAGGGAGATTCCCCGGGTGGTTTTGGTTTGGATGGTTCTCAGTAGTTCTTAATTAATATTGATTAATTCTTATGCAATTTGGGTCTATGGTAATTCATCCACTTGTAGTAATTAGCTTTAATAAAATTTGCCAAGACTAAAAGCTAATGCAGTTGAGTCCGCTAACCTTAGAGCCTCATACTCGTGTTATACTTGTTGAGTACTAGTTTGTACTCACACTTGCCTCTCTACTCTTCTGTTCTATTTCGGATATCTTCGACTGCTGCTCAGTGCCCGGTAACGTGGAGGACTACGTCAGCGGCTTCGACGACTTCTAGGCGTTTGTCTCCCAGTCGACGTCCCTGTGGCGCCCAGCTCTTCACGTATTCCTTTTTCGCTTCCGCAACTCTTGAACCGATTCTTGATTCGGTTGTAATAAAATAATTCATTTATGATTCACTTACGATTTATATTAATGTTATTCGTGATATGTGTTGTGATATCTTGATGATTCTGTTGTATATATGCGTGACTTGATCCTGGCGCATATATGATTGCTCGATTTATGTTCTTTATAAATCGGGTGTGACAACTTTGGACATTTTACAGCGAACTCCCTAGAACTTTCTTAATCACAGCAATTAAGTCCCTGGTTGGGGAAAACAGAGAACAGGAAGATAACAACGATATTTCGGCAAAGTAGTCACCGGCATTAAGAAGATTCAGTGAATTAGGGCAAACCTTGGGGTAGCCTTGGTTGTGAAGAAGAATGGGTGGAAAGTGAATTTCCGCAATGAACAGAATCGGCGATAAGATGAGCTCGATGATGACGAGATTCCGTGGGTGACGAAGAAGTTTGCCGGGAATTGTAGTGGGTAGAAAATGGCCGAAGAGGTAATCCCCATGGTGATTTGTGGTGATGGCGGTTGGTTGAGCGATCAACGAGGGTAGGAACTGCTGGACGTCGTGGACCCCTGGGACGAGATGACAGAGCCGGATTGGTTCGCTAGGACAACTCCTCCGCAAACCTCTAGGGTCCATCTGCTCACGAGCTAAGCCTTCTTTTGCTCCCGCATCCCTAGCCCTCAACCTGCTCGCGCATAGCCTGTTGCCTTGCATACGCACGCGCCTGCGGAAACGAATTGAGTCGGCTGTCAGTCCTGCATCGCGCGTTGGACCCGCGCTTGCTCCGGCCTTGCCGAATCATTCCCGCGCACGCCCGAACCGCGTGCGCCCTTGGCCCGCGCCACACCTGCTGCGGCCACCCTTCTTCTGCTCACACACTGCCACGCTACGGCCGCAGCTCCGCCTGCGTCTGCGCCGCGTGCCTGCACTGCTAGCCGCTCGCGTGTTCACACTCCTGCGCCGCCATCAACCGCGCCTTCCCGCGTTGCTGCTCCACCCGGGCGCCTGGGCCACTCCGCGCGCCACTGCTCGCTCCGGGCTGCTCGCTTCCGCCCGGGTCCCGCACCTGCCGCGCTCGCGCGCGTCCCGCACACCGCTGCCTGCTCACGCGCGTCTGCCGGTCCCGAGCCTGCTCCAGCGCCTGCCCTCCAGCGTGCACCACCAGCACTGCATCGTGCCCCCCTCCTGCGCTCACTCGGGCCGCCGCTCCCACGCGCTCCGCATCTGCGCTCCGCGCCGCCCGTCGCTCGCCCCAGTGCCGCTCGCCTAGCCGCTACCGCCAGCCGCCCGCTCCAAGCCCCGAGCCGTCGCCCTGCGCACGCGCTCGCGAGCCGCTCTGCCGCCTGCGCGCCGCGCCCGCTCCGGCGCCGCACGCGCGCCCCGCACGCCAGCTCGCACCGTGCCTGCCGAGCCGCCCCCGTGCGCGACGCCTGTGCCGCCGGCTTCCGCGCGCACCTGCATGGGCCCGCTCCATCCTGGGCCCGTCAGCCCACGCCGCGCGCCTCGCACCTGCGCGCCCGCGAGCCAGCGTCGGCCAGCTCCTGCTGCGGCCACCCAAGCCGCGCCAGCGCCCGTGCCTGTGGAGGGGAGAGAGAGGAGTGGCCGGGGGATACGGCTGGAGGCAGGAGAGAAATAGGCTGCCGGTGGAAGAAGCAAAAATAGAGACGCCAGGGGAAAGGTTAAATAAAGAGAGAAGAAGGAGGAATGGATTTTCCCAAGGACTTATGCGCAATTTCAGAAAATTGTAGGGACCTTTCTGTAAAACATAAATTTCTCATCAATCTAAAACCCTAATGAAGAAGTGCCCAAAATGAAAGTTGGAGAGTTTTTCAAGTTCTACAACATTGCTTTAGGGCTCAAGTTCAAAAACCCAAAACTTGTATCTTTACACTTGAAGTTTTGAATAAAAGTTGGATTTGAATTGCTTTTGTCCTAAAGAATGAAACTTTATAAAATTCAGGATCTAAATGCAAGCATTTATGACACGTCATGATGACGGGATAGACTCGTCATAATGATTGGATAGACATGTCATGATGACTTGCACTTTTTACACTTTAGTCCTGAGTAACTTTGAGAATTACTTTTGTAAATCAATACTTGCATAAAAAGACTTGTACTTTTATAAAATTACATAAACACCCTTATTTTTACCATTTTACCCAAATTTTTTACACATTCCAACACACATTTCAAATACAACTTTCGGATAAATATCTATTTTTTTACAAGGGATAACATAAGAAAAACATGTTTACAAAACCACCTTTCACTTATTTTGAAATTACCTCCTATCCAAAAACATTTTGCAAAAACAACCCTAGGTTTTTCTGTAATGACAAAAATACCCTTTTTACTTGCACTTTAAATTTTCAAAAGCTTCACACAAACACACACAAGCTTTACACTCACAAGCACATACTTCACACTAACAAATATATATCTAGCATTACAAGTACACGAACTGTCACAGTCATGAATCATCTCGATTGGTGATGTTTCTCGATCGTCACGGAAAGACCCGAAGCCCACTCAACCCAGCCCAAGCCCAGGTTTAGTGACGAAAATAAACGTCACCAATGGTTACCAAATTCATCATGAACATTGCTGCCACATGGCATCTGTGCCAACATGGATGTTGATGTGGCACTGATGTGGCATGTATGTTGTCATCCAAAATGGGCCACAAGATCAGCCCATCGGTCTATTAGAAATTTTTGGCCCATTATTAATTCAACCAAACAAATTCAGCCCAATTTAAAATTTAGCCCACTTGTTGGTTTATTTAAAATCTGGATCAATTCTTAGCCCACATATAAAAGTAGCCCATCACAATTTGTACTAATTTCATTTCAGTACATTTCAAAAACACGATTCAACTTAAAAATAATATTACACCATAGAATCAAGATATTAGTTCAAGTAGACATATAATATAACTTCACATACAATAAATTAACATCCAATGTAGCACCAGCCGTGCTTCAACTCATCATGAAGCAACTCCAATAGACATAACAAAATACATAGCACCAGCCACACCCATAGACATAACAAAATATATAGCACCAGCGATGCTTCAACTCATCATGAAGCACCAAAAACAAAAGAACTGTTTGCCCATCAACAAAAGAGGTTTGAGGAAGTGCTATGTTAAATCTAACTTGGCACATACCACCAAATTTACTTAACTTGCTTGAAATTTACTTAATAGAGACTGAAACTTGGCATCCAAGTCAGCTTGCCTCTTCTTCATGTCAGCTTCCATCTCCGCTTGCCTCTTCTTCATCTCCTCTTGCTCCCTAAGCCTTGACTCTTCTGTTTCCCGCACTTGCCTTGAAAACACATCCAATTGCTCACATTGGGCATGGAAAACAGACCTTAGATCACTATTTGCTTTCTTCTCCACTTCCAATTGTGCTTCAATACTTCTTATGCTAGACCTAGGACAGGCATTTTGTATCCCCACATTTTGAAGGAACAGATTTTTCCTTGTTTTTTCAGCAAGAACATCAGCTACAACTTGTGTCGCAGACATTTGTTCACCTTCAGTTGGTGTAGACAACTTGTTTTGCATTTGAGTCTAGCATACATGAAACAAATATGATCACTAATCAAGAAACCTTTATATATGCTTTTGAAAAAGAATTTTTTTGGCATGACAAAGTCTTACTATAGCTTCCTGTACAATTGGTGAGTAGCCTTTATTTTTCTTGCTGTAATGGCACTCCTTAAACAAATCCAATGCATTTAGGTTCTTGATCAATGTATTTATCTCCCTAGTATAAAAATGTTGTAGCAATAAGAATGTGTAGCAGTTGCAGCAATAAGAATGTGTAGCAATATTTAATTTCTGCTAGCTTCCCACATGAACAGCAACTAGTTTGATCAGAATACTTACTCATGTGAATACAAACATACATCTTGCAGCTAAATATTTGATCACAACACTTATGCACTTGATTAGAAACTGGTTCACAAGTTAGATAATTTCTGTTTCGATTTTTCAAACATTAGGAACTAAGTACACAATCTGGAACAGCACTTGTTCGCAGATCTGCTGCAAATTATTCCTCAAGGAACTAGAAACACAATCTGGAACAGCAAATAGAAATCTAGAACAGCTACTTTTGATTATACCAGCACATGTACTTTTCTCATATTTGTCAATAAATCATAAGACTACAAGTAAACATGTGTATCTTACCAAATTTTCCACATGAACCTGGTAGCTACGAGAGCCAGTTGTTTGATGGTATATAACATGGGATCGATTCTCTTTGTTTATTTGAGATGTCTCCTACACCAATTACAAAGTAAATGTAAGGCACAAGTACCATGGATGCGGCAAAAAATCAATTTTTAGAAAGAACCATACCATTCTTTTTGGAGTCTTCCAATATTCCACAAGTTCATTCCACTCATGATCAGTCATCGATCTGACTGGAGATGTTTTGGTCACCAAATGGAGTGGAAAAGGATCAAAGTACTTTTTCTTGAGCCGGTATCGCTGCTGCGAACTGCATTCTTCATCATTTTGGAACAAGCATTTTGAACTGAAGCATCCCTTGTGTTAATGTCAAACTTTGCCTTTATATTCAAGTGAAAGAATATGTTAGATATCCATATGTGATGATATCAAATTTTGTGTAACTAAACAGTATAAAGGATTAAATGAGAGATATGCACTTACATTAAGTTTTCCTGTAAATAGTTTAAGTAGGCCCGTCTTTTTCTTGTATTCCTTCCAATGCTTCAACACCGGCACATGGTTCCTGACTACAATGTTACATTCCGTTGCAAACTTAGCAGCAACAAGTGGCGCCACAGGTCGTATCTTCCCTTCAGGAATGACAATTGGTAGCTTCCCACGCAAAGCTCGATTAATCCTATAGAGACCATGTCCCATGTTGGTTCCTCTTTCCCGGTGATCAATTTCACCTAGTTCTACATCTACAAAGAAGTAGGAATAGTTGAGATGGATAGTACATGGATCCAAGATAAGCAGAAAATGGCCAAACTGAAAGCAAAACCAAAATAGAAATTTGTAAATCACCTTTGTTGGGCATCAGGTTGCTGTCATCATTAACTTCATCTCCATTTGTCATGTTAGCATCAGCTTGGGCATGCCCATTATCTAAAAGATGGGAAACATAAGAATGGATTCATTAACCAATGAAACTAGGAAAATGGTAGTTGCAAATCATCACCTTCGTTGCATGTATTGTTCTGCCCACCAAGAGGAGCAACAGCATGACCTTCATTGGCCACATGGGTGTTCTTGTCCAACTGGGCAGGACCATCAGCTGAAAAAAACTATAGTTAGTGAGAGCAGTTATCATACAATTAACACTATAGAATAGCAATAAGAAACATAGAACTAGCCTTCAATTGTAGTCTGGGTGTGGTCATCAATGTCCAAACTTGTTGCAAGAGTGGCAGCTGATTGGACAATGATTTTTTTTGACCTTGTATTTCTAGTAACTTCTTGCTCTGCAAAAACCCGCTTAGAGCGAAGTTGGATTGCACCAAAAGTCTTGTTTGCAGTTCTTATGTTGCATTCCTTTGAGCCCTTCATGAAAAGGAAGCGTGGATCAATCAATAAAATGAAAATATATATTTAGCAAGCAAATATAATATTAATTCCTAATAAAAATAGAGGAATACGACCTTAGCATTGTCATCATTAGTGTCATCTTCAGAAGGTTCATACTGACATTCAGAATCTTTAGAATTTCTAGAACTTGGGTTATTCTTCTTTTTATGAGAAATCTTGTTCGCTTCCGCAAGCTCATTACATAAATAAAAAATTCCTAGCTCTTGTAGTCTTGCATTATTCCTCATACATTGCATCAGGTGCTGACGTTCATACGGATGCAATGGCACATCTAATATGAGAGAAAACATAAACAAATAATATTACTTAAGCAGCAGTAATTTACCACTCATACGAAACATTCACACAAGCAGAAAGTAATATTACTGCACCTGATAGCTGAGATTGTTGTGATTTTTTTACTGCAACATTCTTAAGGCTAGGAGCCATCCTTGTCAATTCAGAAATCTTGGAGCTGATGTTGGTCTTCAGCCAATCCCCCAAATTTTCGGTCTAGGGTTCCAGGAGATGGAGGAGGTCATCCTCGATGTGGGTTGTGGGAGATGGAGGGACGAGGCCGTGGATGGAAGAAGGGAGGGAGAGAGGAGGCCGTGGATGGAGGAAGGGAGGGAGAGAGGAGGCTGCGGATGGAGGTAGGGAGGGAGGCGGCGGCAGCTGGGTGTGAGCCGTGAGGAGGGAGGAGAGGAGGCGTTCGTTCTTGGGGGGCGGCGGCTGGAGAGAGGGCGATTGTTTTTGTGAGAAGCACCATGAAAACCTAAGGCCCGTGGAAAACCGAAATTTTCACGAAGCGCACCCACGCGGGATCCCAAAATTTTCACCTACAACGCCTCGGCCAGCGAGCGGGATCCCGAAATTTTCACGTACAACGCGTCGGCCCGCTCTGAAATTTTCACCTACGGTTTGGCACATATTACATCGTTTCGAATTTTTTGATGAAATTTTTTTTAGCCAAGTCACAATATGGCATATTGGTCCTCTAGGAAAAAAAAATTTCCCTACCAAGTTTTCATATTCTCTTAGAATTACTATATATTGATAAGCAGTAATTCAATTAATTTGTCGAAAATGGTTAATGTATCAAGAAAATTAAATTTGTAGCTCCTAAATTAATAAATAGCATATATGAATGTGTGTACTAAAATTAAAACGAAAATAATAAAAAGATTAATTAGAATAGTGCAAAATAGCTAGTTTTAGTTCAATTGACTTGAAACTTATATGAGGTGTGTTCCATTTGTGAACACTTCGACACCAAAAGTTTCAAAATGTTGTGACACTTTTATGTCATACTTGTATCATGATATCATGACACCACGCCAAGTTTCGGAATTTTCGACCCAAGTTTGCATATTCTCTTAGAATTACTACATATTGCTATGCGGTAATTAAATTAATTTGTCAAAAATGTTTAATGTATCAAGAAAATTAAATTTGTAGCTCCTAAATTAATAAATATCATATATGAATGCATGTACTAAAATTAAAGCAAAAATAATGAAAAGATTAATCAGAATACTGCAAAGTAGCTAGTTTTAGTTCAATTGACTTGAAACTTATATGAGATGCGTTCCATTTATGAACACTTCGACACAAAAATTTTCAAAATGTTGTGACACTTTTATGTCATGCTTCTATCATGATATCATGACACCATGCCAAATTTCGGAATTTTCGGACCAAGTTTGCATATTCTCAAAATACACCGTGTTAGATACTAATTAGATCTTATTGTTAATTAACTATTCAAATTGAAATAATGACTTCAAGTGTGGCCCACGAGTCATTGGCTGGATGCTCATATCCAAATTAGTATCACCATGACACCGTCCCCTTTCTCACCCAAAGCGTCGGCCACAAACGCTGGGGAAACCAGCCCGCTGCCGGCTGGAAGGCTCTTCCACCACCGTCTGGGACCCCATCCGCCGCTGCTGAGCTGGGGAACCAACGCGCTGCTGTCCGCGAGGCCCCACGCGCCGCACGACCTGGAGGCTCCTCCTCCACCGTTGGGCTGGGGAGCCAGCGCTCCGCCATCCGCGAGGCCCCACCCGCCGCACGTCTGGGAGGCTTCTCCGCCGCCGTCCGCTGGTTGCCCTCAGGCTGATGCTCCGTCACCCGCCCCGCAGCCCCCTGGGGCGAGCTCCTCTGGTACGCGGTTCGTCCCTCCTCTTCCTGCACAAATTTTAGTTGCAGGGGCAATGCACTGCCAAGACAGAGTGGCAGAGGAATGCTTGTTATTCTGTTCTGTTGGTGCTCACATAGACAGACATTGTGCTATTCCTGTTGGTAGCAGACTGTTTATTGATTTACTAGTACAATTTGCGATCCTAAAACGATGCTGAAGACATACTGAATGTTTGTTGCAGGGCAGTGAGTGAACAGGTGCTTTTGCCTGAAATTCTAGCAGTCTGAAGTCTCGAGCTGCAGCAGCTAAGCTTTTCTTTGCCAGCTGCTTTGTGCCTGAAACTGCTACGATCTTTCCCAGAACAAAGGCAGGACCAATTCCCAGAACAAAGGCAACTGAAGCTCGTCACAATTAGCGTAGCTGCTTCAGGATCACAAAGAATCCGAAGGCACATGAAACAATTTACAATGATGCTGTAATATTAGTTAAGAAAATCCTAGATAGCCAAACATGTACAGATTTAGGGGCCTCGCGGAAACATGTACAGATTCTGTTCTTACATGTACAGAAAATCCTAGATAGCCAAACATGCACATGTACAGACATCTGAAAAATGTCCTAGGTACTGAAACATGTACAGATTTGTTGTAATCCTGATACTCTTGAGAGCAACGTAGAATAATTTGTCATCTGAACAAACATGTACAGATTTTGTTCTTACTTGCCATCTGAACAAACATTACAAGTTTCAATCCACATCAGAATGTGGTTTAAAAATAGATACATCTGAATTGAACATGGTCCATTCTGATAAATGTCACAACTAAATATTACAAAATACTAACTGTCTATCCAAATAAATATTACAAATGATATTACAAGAAAATGGTCTGAAAATTGTATCAAACTGAATTGGCTATTCATCATCAGTATCAATCTCATTTGCGGCTCCTTCTTCAGCTTCACTGCAATACTCCAAAATTGTGTCATCATCTTCTTCATGTTCACTATCACTTTGATGCACTTCTAGGCCTTTTCCTTTCATTAACTTTGTGATTTCAGCAGCTTCAAAAATAGGGCCTTGTTCATCATCTCTACTTAAAGGCTTGTTATAGATAATGTCTGAAACTGTTTGTCGGCTACGATTCTCTTCACAACACTCATCTTCTTAATATGCAGGAGTATTATATTGTGCAGTTTCAATTTCACTCACATTGTAAAGATGCCTATGGTCAAATGACTGGACAACATACCAGTTTTTGCCGAACTTTGTGTTCGGTAAAATAGAAGATCTTCCTTGCTTGAGTGGCCAAAATAAACGAATCATTCTTGTACCATAGACTTCCAAGATTGATGCTTTTAAAGAAACCATCATCTTTAAGTTCAGTCCTCTTCCCATCCAGTTTAAACCAATCACATTTAAACAAAACTACTGATCTCCCATCAAAGTTATATTCTAATTGAATAATCTCCCTTAAGGTTCCAAAAAAATCAATTTCATCGCTGTTATGTGTACCTCTTGTCATTACTCCACAATTTTGTGTCTTTCGATGCTTGTCACGGTCGATGGTGTTAAACCGCACACCATTCACTATGCATGAGGAGTATTTTCTAACTCTTAAATCAGGACCACAAGCTAATGAAAATAGATCATCATCAACCTCTTCTTGATTCATATTCCGCAACCTTAGCACCTGCCCAATGCAACACACACATATCAGATTCTGTGGCCCAAAAATATAGCCTAAAAAGATCTAAATTACAACTAACATGGTTCCTGAACCAAGTCTGAAATCCTTGCCGCAATGTTCTTTCAATGTTAGGTGTCCCTGCTCCCTCTAATTCTTCTATAAACATTCTGCAATTTCAAAAATGAAGATAACAAATATTAAATTCAAATATAACATGTAAACTCAATAATATAATAAAGAACATACCTCATATATTTGTCAACCTGACTACAATTGTTTAGAATATACCACACCATTTGATCAATGGCAGTATCATCAAATACAAGTTCAGGTGCAGACGTGAAATGAACTCCATGCCCAAAAACATCAACGCTATAGGCATCCTCATTAGAAAAGCCTTTATTTCTTGGTTCCCGATTAAATCTTGTTTCAACGTCATCCATGTATCTAGAGCAAAACGTCAAGCACTCATCCGCAATATATGCCTCAGCAATTGAGCCTTCCGGCCGCGCCCTATTCCTCACATAGCGCTTTAAAGTATACAACCGCCTTTCAATTGGGTAAATCCAACCATATTGCACAGGACCTCGCAGCAATGCTTCATCAGGTACATGTACAGCTAAGTGAACCATCACATCAAAGAAAGCCGGGGAAAATATTTTCTCAAGCTTCACCAAAATTATTGGGTTTTCTTTCTTCATTTCAGCCAACACATCCTTGTTAAGAGTTTTGCTGCACAATTCCCTAAAAAATTTCCCCAACTCCGCTAACGCTTCATAAATATCCTTGTCCAAAAACCCTCTCATAGCAGCTGGTAATATTCTTTGCAAAAGAATGTGACAATCATGTGTTTTAAGCCCTTGTAACTTGGTTCCCTCAACATTTAAACATCTTGATATGTTGGAGGCAAATCCATCTGGAAACTTCACCTCTCGTAAAAAATCACAAAAGGCCTTCTTTTGTTCTGTGGACAAAGTATATCTTGCACGAGTCATCTCACATGAATCTCCATTCACCCTAAATTGCAGCTCCTTCCTAATACCCAAATCTTTCAGATCAAGTCTAGCTTTAACTATGTCCTTTGTCTTCCCAGGTATATTAAGAATTGTCCCAATTATGTTGTCACATATGTTTTTCTTGATATGCATGATATCAATATTATGTCTCAGTTTCAAATTCTTCCAATATGGTAACTTCCATAAACTAACCTTCCGACTCCAAATTACTACATGATCGTTGTCCAAACAAGAATGCTTCCTTTTCTTACTTTCTTGATGCTTTCCAGGCCTGACATGTTTAACTCTCTCCAGTTCAGCCATCAACTCTTCTATAGAGAATTTACTTGGGGGATCATTGCTTTCATGAAGGCCAACACAAATCCATTATTTTTACACAAACGATGTCCCACGGGAAGAAAGCGAAAATGCCCAAAATAACCGATTTTGCTCCTTAGTCTATATGAAAGAGGGTGCTTGTCACAATGAGTACATGCGAAATAGCCTTTGGTTGTACGCCCTGAAAGAGTGCTCAAAGCTGGGTAATTGTGGATGCACCATAAAACTGCAGCACGAAGGTTAAACTTTGTTCCACTTAGAGCATCGTAAGTACGTACACCTATCTAAAGCTCAAGTAAATCTTCTATAAGAGGCTCCAAGAATACATCAAAATCCTTCCCAGGTGATGCGGGACCAGGAATAAGCAAAGCCATCATGAAATTTGACTCATCCATGCACACCCAAGGTGAAAGGTTGTATGGCACAACAAGTACAGGCCACATGCTGTATTTAGTATTTTTTTTTCTGAAAATGGGTTAAACCCATCGGTAGCTAGGCCAAGTCTAAGGTTTCTGGCATCTTTTGCAAAATCTGGATATTGTTTGTCAAAATCATGCCATGCCTCACCATCAGCTGGGTGGCTCATTTCCTTCTCCTTGGGATTTCGCTTTAGCTCGTGCCACTGTGCTTGTTCTGCTGCTTCTTTGTTCACGAACATCCTCTGTAGCCTAGGTATCAACGGAAAATGGCGTAACACTTTCTGTGGGACCTTTTTTCTTTCAGCATCAACCCATCTTGAGAGACCACAAACAGGACAGTTGTCAAGCATGGCATATTTCTTTCTAAATAGCACACAATTATTGTAGCACACATGTATTGATTCATATCCAAGACCTAATTCCTTCAAAAGAGTCTTCGCTTCATAATATGATTTTGGGAGTGTATTACATTCTGGAAAAGCTTCAGTCAATAGCTTTAACATTGCAGTAAATGCTGAATTGGATATCCTATACAATGACTTCATATGAAGAAGCTTCACCACAAAAGTCAACTTTGAGAATTTGGTGCAACCTGGATAAAGCCGACGCTTAGCCTCTTTCATCACTACTTTGAAAAATGACTCATTGTCACTAGGTTCTGCATCACGGTTTCCATCCTCATTTTCACCATCTTGGTTCAAATTCTCTGCACTGTGCAGGTCATGTAACAATCTGTTCAAATTATCATCATCACAATTGTTCTCCTCAGTCTCACCTAACCCATGAAACAAGCCATTATCATGCACATCAATAGGATGTTCTTCAAAATATGCATCAAGACTCTCTCCATGATGAATCCATCGAGTGTATGTGCTTTCCATACCATTCATCAATAGATGCCTCTCTACAAGAGCTTGATGTTGGTACTTTTGATTAAGACATCTACTACATGGGCATAAAATTTCTTCGTCCTCACCAAATTTCTCGTGAATGAAACTCATAAACTCCTTGATGCCATTGATGTATTCATGGGAAAACAATCTAGCATGCACCCAACTTCTATCCATCTGATCAAGAATTGCATAGGAACTTAAATCATCAATTCACTGAATAAAACAGATAAATGAAACTAGCTCAACAACAATTAAAGAAATACCTTGACTGTCCAATGTTGTTGAGCTGGGAAGAAGGGGGTGCTTTGTGTGCAGTCCCCGAAGGATATACTGCAGCTGAAATACGCGCTGCAGAAGCGTGACCACCGATTGCTGCTGACCTCCAACGGCCGGCATCAATGGGTTGGGGATGGAAGGGGGAGGGGCAACCTGAAACGCAGATCACTGGGATGCAGATAGGTTGGGGATAGGAGCAGGGGAGGGGGACGGGGAGGGAGAGAGGGGGGCGCCGCGCGCGACACCACAGCGGTGCTGGGGAAGACTTGGCAGCGATTCCAATTGTCAGCGCTGTTGCTGACGCGTCTAGAGCGGCGGCGCAGCGAGACTGAAACAAGAAGGCATCCTCTAGCCGATTGGATCTCGATTTGTTAAAGGACAGAATAAATAAATAAAATTAAGAGGCCATACGTCCAACTATCTCGCAAGCTCCCAGGTGGTCAGGTGGTCGTGGCCTGTGCTCAGAGATCATGTGTTCAATTCTCCACTCAGCTAGTATTTGTATTTTTGCTGCCCGCTCTACGATTGTACTGACTGAACATAGTATAAAAAATTTGGTGCCTTCCAGCGTAATGACATTGAAGCAGTGCTGAGCGGTCACCACCGTGTATAGCTTAGAGTTTTGCCTTTACACAGAAGAGAGGTCGCAAGTTCAAATCTCTAAAGCTCATTTTTTTTTACATTCCCACACTTGAGGAAGTTTAAATCAGCAATAAAAAATTGCATAGCCCTATTTTTCTAATTTAATAAAATATTTGTAATAAACATATAACCGATTGAATGAGCATTATTTTGGATACAACAATAGTGACAAAATAAATTTCATCATAATTTTTGGGCCGGGTAGCCCGCCATTGCAATCCGTGATGAAAATTTGGAAATTGTCACTACTAGTATCGTATTTGTAACATTTTGTAAAAACGTCACTGCAAATCCGTCATAGATTAAAGGGTTTCTTGTAGTGTTGCCCCAGGTCTGACAAGCTCTCGAGCTCTTCGCAGTTGACTGTAGGATTTTCAGTACTTCTGAAGGCGTCCTCGAGTTCTTCTAAACTCCGTTTTGAAGGTATCTTACGAGTACTTCCTTGGTTGCATCGAGGCTATGAGGTGCTCATACCCCGAGTAGTCTTCTTTTTTATGGGGTGCGATGAAACTCGCACTCCATATGGAGTAGCCCCTGAGCCTTAGGTTGAATCAAAGAATCAGGCTGAGGGTCAAATTAGTCTTGAATCTTCTGGTCTTTACCTTCCAAATGAATTCAAAAAATAAGCTATTGATGATACGTGTACTGCAGCCCTCGAGACTTGAATCCAAATCCCAAGGTTTGGAAAAAAAGGATCTAAAAAGTCGTGGCATGCATTGTGTGATGATTGAGTTTGAATTGATGGTTAAAATGGGCAAATTGGTTCAGAAATTTGAAAACCTCTTTTTTCGGAATGAGATCCCTAAAAAAATGGTTAAACAAATAGCTTTTCCAAAGAAATCCTAAATTACCGCTCAAAATAAATCTTATCCCAAGATGATCTCTTCTCGCGCATAGCCCCGAGGATGGGAGCCAGACGAGTCACATGAGATACGCCGAGTTGTTTCCTACGTCCAGCCGTGAGCATGGGAGGCAGGCGAGCCATCACAAACACGTTGAGTGCCTTGTTGTGCCCAGCCCCCGAGCATGAGAGTTAGACAAGCTGCCGAAAGCACGCCGAGTGATCAGTGCCGACGAAGTGGTAGCCAAGTAAGGCAGCTCTCAGGAGCATACCTTACCTAGCGGTATGGTCCAAGTCTAGTCCCCTGCAAGATAAACCAAAAAAATATGTTGTAACTGATACATGATATCGAGTCGGGAGCAAATTTTAGTATTGTAAAATGCATGTAAAATTTTTTGCGTCTTGCTCTTACTAGGTCACATAATTTCCCCAGCTAAGTAGCCAATTACGTTTAAGCACTTGATCCCTAATAGCCGTAGCCCATAGCGCAGGGAGCATGGCCGCATGCACGTGTAGGAACATAGGTGTACACAAGAGTCGAGGCCTCACGGATTAAAGCGTGTGCTACCCAGCTATTTTAGCGACCGTTAAGAGTGAAAGGATCTAGAGGTCGACTAGAGAGGAGGGGGGTGGGGAGGGGTGAATAGTCGAAACTCAAAATTTACAACACTTAAAATAATTCTGTCAGTAACTTTTGGAGTCTCCGGATATTTGTCCGGAATCTCCGCAACTTCTGAAGATTACGAAGAAATGTTCGAACACTCAGGAGAAACTTGCTGAATTCAAACTCGACCAACCAAACCTCAACCCAAATCGATGTAATTTCCAAGATTTATAGGCTTGTTTCTACTCCTTTGCTCCAACTGTCTGCAGTCAAAACCTTTCCAACAAGTAGATCGAAAACAAATCCTAGAATTCTAGGTCAAAATAAGAACAACCACAAAACACAAAGTAAATGTATGAAGACTCAAGGATTTGTTTCCTGAAGTTCAGCTACCCACAAGAAGCTTACATCTTCATTGAGGCACCAAGAAGAACACTTACTGCTTGAGCTATGTCGAGGTGGTCATACAAACGTGAATCAAGACCGAAGACTTTGAATAAATCTAAAATCAAAATACAAAAGGAAAAAATGTACGTTTTTGTTTTTGGTTCCGATCAAACTAACTGTAAATTTCCAACAAAGATGTATGTTTCCAACTAAAATGTAGCCAGCCGAGCTAATCTAAAATCAAAATACAAAAGAAAAAAAATCATGAAACATAGCTCGCCATCATCGATCTGCTTGGTGTGGGGAGGGCTGGAGGAGGCGTTGCTGGCTGTGGGCGCCCCTCTTCATCATGGATCTGCGAGTGGAGGAAGCAGTGGCCACCGGCTGCTCGTGCCCCTGCAGGCTGCGGTCGCGAGCAGAGAAGGGGCGAAACCTTCGGCTCCCTGGGCTTGGCTAGTCGGAGGCTGAGATGAGCGGGCAGCGGTCGGAGATGAGTGGGAGTGGGGCGCGCCAGATTTGGGCTAGAGGAGGGAGCGGGAGATCTGGTGCACTGCCCCCAGCCTGCCGCCACTTTGCATCCGCACGGGCGCGCGGCCGCACAGTGGCCGGTGGAGGCTGGAGCGGCGAACGCAGCCGCGTCAGCCGAGGTGGGTGGCTCCGCACCTGGGCCGCTGGGCGGGTGGTGCGTGGCGGCCTGGAGCGTGGAACTACGGAGCGTGGATGGCAAGAGGGTGCGGGCTTGTGGGGCACTGGGAGTCGGGCGTGCGACGGCTAGGGAATAGTCTAGGGTTTGAGAAGGGGGCGGGAGGGGGTGGAACGGAGGGTTAAGCAGGAGCTTATACGAAAAAACGAATGGCTGAGTTTCAAGAAAAAATGAAATTCCCCTGATCTTTCTTTCCCTCTTCCCACCGGGGTTCCCCTTGCTTGCTTGGCTGGGATAGAACCAGCATTATACCTATGGTTACTCGGGCGGAGGTTATTCGGCTTGGCTGGTGTTTTTCTGTTATTAGGCCTCTATATCAGGTGTTTTGGGTATATCCGTTACCCAAGGCCCAGAACCCAACAAATTGATATTATTTCGATTCGAATTTTGGTCATCGGTTAGTGATACTCGAGCTGATCGACGATAAGGTGGACATGCTATTCAAGGCGCTTTGTTCTAAGATCAAACGTCTTGCCAAAGCGATCAGGAACGAAGGGCTCTACAACCCGCCGGACTCAAGGGATTAGGGAGAGTTAGATTAGGTTTAGTTAGCACTCAACTTTAGTTTATTCAATTTTTTGTTTGTATTCCACAGTGCCTATTGGAATTCCATCTATTTGAATAAACATAAAAAGTTTGCTTCATGATTTGTGCCTTGTTGGTTGGTGCACACTTGTGTGCCAATTGACCCCTTGATCTGATCTTTCATTGAGTATGTAGAGCATAAGCAAGAGAATCACAGAGACACATCACTGGATGTAACACCTTGTTAGAAAAAAAAATGAAAAAGATGCTCACCCGGCCCATCTCCTTTCTCTCCATCTATCTCCCTCTCTTTCTTTTCCTCTTCAGCCGGCCCAGCGCACTTCTCCTCTTCTCTCTTTCTTCCCCCTCGCCACCATGGCCTGCTCAGCCCAAACTCAAGCTCGGCTCAGCTAGCTGCCTCAGCTTGATCTGCTCCCCCTTCTCTCTGCCGCTAACAAGTGGGCCCCACCTATCAGGGCCATCTTCCACCTTCGGCCGTTCGTATCCCCTCGCCTGCTTGCCTCCCTCCCCGATTGCGCCCACTACCAGCCACAATGCCTTAAAAAGCCGCCCTAAACTCCATTGTCTTTCCCTCTCGCTCCGCCACAAATGGCTGCCGCCATTACTGCCATCATGGCTGGCCGCTAAGCTCCGCCCCTCCCCTACCACCGAGCTTTTCTCTCCCCTCCCTCGGTCTATAAAAGGCACACCCGAGCCCCGCCACACTCCCTGATGAGGACATCACGTGCTTGAATACAACCACATTAGAAACTTTTGATTCAAAGGTGAAACCATACTTTATCATGATTTTATTTAATAAGTTTGATGAATTGATGCTTCGCCATGATGTGTTCTCATTGTTATTATTAGAAATACATAATGGATCATAAAGAGTATTAAACACACAAGAAAGGCATGGTGAACCAAAGAAGTTGATTGGGGACCAATTCCATATATTCCCAGTGTTCTCCATCTTGCCACCATGTCAGTTTTGGTGCAAGGAAAGAAAGAGTCCAAATCCAACACATTTTGGATGTTGGATTCGGACTGCAGGATGGAACCAAGTTGTAACAGCTACCACAACTTCATACGGACTCTGATTGGGGCTTTCTTGGACTTCATTGAAATCTTATCAAGTCTACTTTCAAACGGATCTAGGCTCACGCCCATATCTTTTCGGAGGTGGCCCCAGTCAACATTTTCATTCATGGACATTTTCTGTTCAGGTGCTGCGTCATCTTATTTTGGCCCAATGGGCTGTGTATTGAGTTTGGGTCCATTAGGGACGTGTCCTAGGATTGGAGTATGACACCAGCACCCTAGTGTATGTCCTCCCACATCTTTATACCTCTTAGCCGCCGCCAAGAACACTTGGTTTTGTTTAGATCAAGTTTAGCTCTCGCTACTTGCTGGTAAGCGCGCATGCTGGATCATCCGCCCGTCTTCCTATCTTCGGAACCCCAACTTATTGAAGATTGAGTTTGAAACCTTCATTTATATCTAATAATTCAGTATTTATTCTACTTGTTCTTTTTAGTTCTTCAATTGCTTGTAGGGCGAGTGCCCTAGTGGCCGGGGTGTCGCGCTCCACAAGATCGAGGCAGCCATAGAGGTGGTGTATCGGTTCCTAAGGTGCAACATCCTTGGAAGGCTGGAGTCGGGCCATGAATATCGTTTTCTCCATCAATTGAGTTATCCCACGCTTCTCATCGAAAGATCAGGAACAAACCCTAGCTGGTTCACATCAGTTGGTAATCAGAGCAAGGTTTTTTGGTGAGAGACTTCCAATCCTTCGCTCTTTTAATCCCTATTGTCTAGAAAAGCCGAAAAGAATTTTAGTAGATTAGTTTGCCTGCAACCTATAGACCTTTTGAGCCTTTTTCTAGAACTGCTTAGTTAGGGATTATTGAGTCTTCAGTTGCATCAGTTGCGTTGAGTTGCTTGTCTTAGTTTAGTCCTTTAGAGTTTTGAGTTCTTGTCACCTCATTTTGTTTCAGAGTTTCAATTCAGCACGATAAGAAAACTGCTATAGTTCTTGTGTTTGATCTCCAATTTGGGAGTTTGAATACAATCTGGAAAGCTTAACTCGTGGTCTTTCGAATGGATCTGACCTTGGTCACAAACTCCATCTGAGCTCTCTAGAATCGACTTTGAGATTTGCGCGTCTGGCTGTCTGGAATAAGATTTATCAGTTTGAGTGGTAGAGGTTGTATGCAGTAATCCTTTTGTTTGGTTGTCAAACAAAAGATTTTAGTCCCCTGAAAAAAAGAAAAAAGAAAAGAAAATAAAAAAAGAAAAGGGCAGTTCCTTGTGTTTCTATTTTGGTTCTGGTGGTGTGTTGTGACTTCCTTTGTGTCCAGGCTCGTGTCTCTAGCACGGTCTAGGCCAGGACCAGCACAGTACTACCGTTGAACGATTACTCAGCTTGCTTTTGTGATTAACATGGTACTAGTATTTTCCCTTGCTTCAGCCCACCTACAACTCCACATATTCGACTACAGCTTGACAGGTTTTTGTTGTTGCGGCACCGATACACTTCATTCCACAATGCAGACTTGTTGGTTGTCGTTGCCTCCTATTTTAGCTTGGTAAGAACTTGTAAGAGCTTGTTTTAAACAAGTTGAGTTTGAGAGAATTACAACTGACACATCCTAGTAGTTGACAGGAGGATACATATTATTTTTTGTGTTTCTTGTTTTCTACTAATCATGGTAGGTGTGTCAGTGTTTTACCGTCATGCCCATCGAGGGATACCCCCGAGGTGGTGAGTTTGTCGGTACGCTGTCGCAAAGATCAGGAACTCGAAGGTGCAAGGAACACAAGGTTTAGACAGGTTCGGGCCGCCGAGAGTATAATACTCTACATCCTATGTGGTTTGTATTGCCTTTGATGATGATTGTGTGATTCCCCTGTTGTAGGGGGTTCTGTCCACCCTTATATAGTATGGGGGGACAGATTATATGGAAGTCCTAGTCGGGTACAAGGCTTAGAGTCCTATCCGACTACTTTTCTGGTAGTTCCCTGTTGTATCCGACTAGTTTTATTACTATAGGAGCGGTTCTACTAGGCTACGAGTAGTTACAACAGATGTAGGGCATGGACCATTTCCCATCCCTTATCCTAGGAAAAGTACACCACGTGCACAATCCCGTGTACCCGGGTCTGACAAGCCCCGAGCTCTTCATAGTTGAGTACTACAGGCATCCGAGTACTTCTAAAGGTGTCTTCAAGTTCTCTCAAACTTCATCTTGAAGGTATCTTCCAAGTACTTCCTTGGCTGCATCGAGGCTGTGAGGTGCTCATTCCCCAAGTAGTTGTCAAGTCTTCTTTTATATGGGGTGTGATTAAACTCGCAGTCCATATGGAGTAGCCCTCGAGCCTTAGGTTGACTCTTAGAATCAGGCTGGGGGTCAATTTAATCTTGAGTCTTCTATCCTTATCTTGCAGCAGATTTGAAAAATGAGTCACTGATGACATGTGTCCCGCAGCCCCCGAGCCTTGAATCCAAATCCCCAAGATTTGGAATAAAGGATCCAAAGAATCGTGGCATGCAATCTTCATTGCTGAGAGCCATGTCGTATCCAGCCCCCGAGCCTGGGAGCTGGATGAGTCGCATAGGATATGCCTAGAAGTCGGTGGCGCCAGCCCCCGAGCCTAGGTATTGGCCAATTGCCTTGGATCTTGAACTGTTGATGAAGCCCACTAGTCAGAGTAGATTCCGAATAGTTTTGCAGGCGAGACAAGTAGTTGAAGTAGTCATCAGCGTGTCGCCAAGCACAGTCGATTCCGACTAGCTTGTAGGCAAAACGAGTAGTCGAGGTAGTCGCCGTGCATTCTTCACGAAGTCCAGCAGTTGCCAATGGTTGTTGATGAACCCAACTAGTCGGAATTGAATGCAATGAGTAGTCGTTGTAGTCTGCGACGTGTAGTCAAGCGTTCTCGCAAAGTAGAAGTAGTCATGGGCAATTGTTGATGAAGCCAACTAGTCAGATTTGAATCTGACTGGCCCAGCAGTACGGTCCAGATCAGGTCCCCTGCAAGGTAAACATAAAAGTATGCTGTAACTGATATACATGATATCGTGTTGGGAGCAAATCCCAGCATTGTAAAATGCATGTAAAATTTTTCGTGTTGTACTCTTGCTGGGTCACATAATGTCACCAGGTAGGTAGCCTGTTACGCTAGGCATCTGATCCTTGATTGCTGTAAACCATTGCGCAAGGAGGTTGACCGTGTGCACGTGCAGTTGCATAGGCATACAGAAGAGTTGAGGTGTCACAATAAGCGTACGCTACCCGGGTATTGTAGCAACTGTTGAGAGGAAACTAAAGCAGTCGGCACTGCGTGAAAAAAGAGAACACTCGTGGAGCACACTTATAGAGTGTAACCTGACCACCCGTGTTGCTGGGCGGACCATGCAGGCAATCAGGAACAGGCATGGCATGGCCTGTGAAGAGAATGCATGTTGCACAAAAAGAACCGATCCTGTGAAGAACAAGTCAGAAAAGGTATAAGTGACTTAGCTTGATTCGTGGTTGATTGTCGACGAGCCGCAGCAGTCATCGATGAAGCCGTGATGGTTTGTTGATAAAGCTGACTAGTCTAAATCGATTCCGACTAGTTGTTGATGGTGTGAAGCCCACTCCCGACAAGTTTTCTTGCCAAAACAAGTAGTCGGAGTAGTCGAATCACGCCCACTCATGGATGGTTGTCGATGAAATCGCAGCAGTCGCCGATGGAGCCGTGAAGATTTTCTGATGAAGCCAACTAGTCGGATTTGATCCCGACTAGTTGTTGACTGTGCAGAACTAGATGCCGATTAGTTTAAAGTTCATCCATGACCAGTTTCTAGTCAAGATGAGTAGTTGAAGGAATCATTTGTGATGCAGATTTGTCGAAGTAGTCGTAGCCGGTGGTAGCAGTATGTCTGCTCTGTGGCGCTAGCTGAAGTCGAGCCGCGTCGTCAAGGTCGGTGGCGTCGGCGCGTCACCATTGTGGCACGAGCTGAATTCGACTCCATCACGAGTAGGAGCCAGCTTGGATCCAGACTCGTTCTTACGGTTTCCAATTAGATCGGAAAATCAAATTCCGCCGAGATCTTCGGCGAGGTCATCAATGTTGCGGCAGGATGCTGGAGCAGATGCCGTCGGCTCCCTGGTTTCAGCGAGGTGGTAGTTGAAGCCACCACCTCGTCGGCGATGCAGACCCAGACCGAAGGTGAACACCAGTGAGGTGGCTAACTCTTTGTTGGAATCCGAGTCGTAGTCGAGAATGGGGAGCCCCCCGGCATGCGGTGGCTCGCTCTTCTCGAATCTTTAAGAGGCGATCCAAGTCCTCCTCCAAGTCGGGGAGGGACTTGGATCATGAAGCCTCATCAGATTGGTTTGAATCCAATCCGAGTAGTCCTGGTGCAGCACGAGTTGAAGTCACGTTGAAAATGGATGTTTTTTTGATCTGCCTGGGTAGATCGGGGAGTAGCAACTTGTTGAGATCATCGATGAAGGAGTCGAGGTTGCTGCGTCGAGTTGTTGTAGAGGCCTCCGGGTTCCTGGAATTGAGTAGGTGGCTGATGAAGCCACCCAAACCGCTGGCGACACAGATCCAGGAGCCGAAGATGAAGGTTGTGCCCTCGTCGAGCACGTTGCTGGTGAAGCTGAAAGATGCCATCAAGTTCTCTAGTGGATGCTCAATAAACACCCCTCCCTAGCGTGCCAGCTGTCGGAGTTTTACTGCCACACCCACTGAGGGATACCCTCGAGGTGGTGAGTTTGTAGGTAGGGTGTCGCCAAGGTTAGGAACTTGAAGGTGCAAGGAACACAAGGTTTAGACAGGTTCGGGCCGCCGAGAGCGTAATACCCTACGTCTTGTATGGTTTATATTGCCTTTAATGATGATTGTGTGATCTTCTGGGTGATTCCCCGTTGGAGGGGGTCCTGTCTGCTCTTATATAGTCTGGGGGAACAGATTACATGGAAGTCCTAGTTGGATACAAGCCCTAGAGTCCTACCCGAGTACTTTTCTATAGTTCCCTACTGTATTCGACTAGTTTTACTACTGTAGGAGCAGTTCTACTAGGCTACGAGTAGTTACAACAGATATAGGGCATGGGCCATATCCCATCCCTTATCCTAGGAAACGTACACCACGTGCACAGTCCAGTGTACCCGGGTCTGATAAGGTGATTATGGGATTTCTGAGCTGATGAAACTACACCCTCAGATTCAGGATATCATTCATCACTTGCCTTCATATGCTGGTGAGTTTAATCCTAAAGCATACATTGATTGGGAGCTAAACATAAATAATAAATTTGATGAACATGACCTGTCTGAGAAATAAAAGATTTATATTGCCTCTAATATTTTAACTAAACATGCTTTACTAGAATGGAAACATATTTGTAGGCATAACAATGTTCCGTAAACTTGGAAAGATCTCAAAATGCATTTTAGAGATGTCTATATTCTTGCATATATGTTGATCATTTGATTACCAAACTACAGAAACTAAAATAGGGTAGTAGGACCATGAAACAATACTATCATGATTTTAAAATTTGTATCTTGTTTGGGGGCTTGGATGAATGCATGGAAGGTGTAATGAATAGGTTTATGAAAGGGCTCAATTCTGAAATTGAACCTTGTTATTTAGCAAGTCATATAGCCATATTGGTCAATTGTTTTGTCTTGCTCTCAATGCTGAAAAGGAGAATCTATTATTTGTGAATACTTGCATGAATGATGTGACCCATAATATTCAAAATTTGTCCACTCTACATGCTAACCAAGAGCAACAAATAGTGAAACCTGTTGCTGATTCACCTTTGTCACAGGATGAATTACTTGTTGTTCCTTGTGATAAAGAGGACTTGTATGCTGATGATTCTTTCACTCATATTCCTCAATTAATGAATAAGTGTGATACTTTTAGTTTGGAACCATACAAATGTGCTGAAGATAAGCCTTTTCATCCTATTACTTATGCACAAGATGAATTGAAATTGTTGTCTTCTTTAAATACTTTGGGTTATATCGAATTTGATATTCTGTGTAATCTAAATTGTCTAAAAGTGAAGCTTAATGATTCTGGTTTGCCAATTTTTAATCATTGTTCGCTTCATGCAATTGGCAAATATGACAACAAAGAAGAATATTTAGTGCATAAAGTTTACATTTACTCTAATCTAAAATATCCTTTTGGGCTACAATACCATGATCAAATAGGGGGCTGCACTAACACTAATAATGTCTTGCAAAGCTTTCCTAATTTTTCTTTTATGCAACAGGATCAGCCCGAATAAGGGAACCATTCTTTATCATGATTGTATTTGATAAATTTAATGAATTGATGCTTCGTCATGATGTGTTTTCATTGTTATTTACAGAAATACAAATATGGATCAAAAAGAGTATTAAACACACATGGAAGGTATGGAGAACTAAATAAGTTGATTGGGGACCAATTCCATATATTCCCAATATTCTCCACCAGGCCACCATGTCACTTTTGGTGCAAGAAAGGAAAAGAGTCAAAATCCAACACGTTTTGGATGTTGGATTCGGACTGCAGGATAGAACTAAGTTTTAATGACTGCCATGACTTCATACGGACTCTGATTGAGGTGTTTTTGGACTTCACAGAAAGCTTATCAAGTTTACTTTCAAACGGATCTAAGCTCATGTCCATATCTTTTTGGAGTTGGCCCCAGTAATCATTTTCGTTCGTGGATATTTTCTGTCCAGGCGCTGCGTCATCTTATTGTTGCCCAATGGGCCGTGTATTGAGTTTGGATCCATTAGGGACGCGTTCTAGGGTTGGAGTACGACACCAGTACCCCTGTGGTTATCCTCCCATGTCCTTATACCACTTAGCCGCTGCCAAGAACACTTGGGTTTTGTTTAGATCAAGTTTAGCTCTCGCTACTTGCTGGTAAGCGTGCATGCTGGATCAGCCGCCTGTCTTCCTATCTTCGGTACCCCACCTTATTGGAGATTGAGTTTGAAACCTTCATTTTCATCTGATAATTCAGTACTTGTTCTACTTGTTCTTTTTAGTTCTTCAATTGCTTGCAGGACGAGTTTCCTAGTGGTCGGGGTGTCGCGCTCCACAAGATCGCGGCAGCCATACGAGATGGTGTATTGGTTGCTAAGGCGTAGCATCCTTCGAAGGCTGTAGTCGGGCCGTGAACATCATCTCTGTGACAGTTCATGTACTTGTAAGCTAGGCACATTATTTGTTAGTGTGAAGTATGTGCTTGTTAGTATAAAGCTTGTGTGTGTTTAAGTAAATCTTTTAAAAATTTAAATGCACATAAAAGGGTATTTTTGTAATTATGGAAAAACTAGGGTTGTTTTTGCAAAATGTAATTGGATAGGAGGTAACTTCAAAATAAGTGAAGGGTGGTTTCGCAAACATATTTTTCTTACTTTATCCCCTGTAAAAAAATATATATTTATCCAAAAGTTTCATTTGAAATGTATGTGTTGAATTGTGTAAAAATTTGGGTAAAGTTGTGAAAATAAGGGTGTTTATGTAATTTTATAAAAGTACAAGTCCTTTTATGCAAGTAGTTGAATTACAAAAGTAACTTTCAAAGTTACTCAGGGCTAAAGTGTAAAAAGGTGCAAGTCATCATGACATGTCTATCCAATCATTATGACGTGTCTATCCCGTCATCATGACGTGTCATAAATGCTTGCATTTAGGTCCTAAATGTTATGATATTACACTCTTTAGGACAAAAGTAATTCAAATCCAACTTTTGTTCAAAATTTAATGTGTAAAGATATAAGCTTTGAGTTTTTGAGCTTGGGCCCTAAAGCAATGTTGTAGAGTTTGAAAAACTCTCCAACTTTTATTTTGGGCATTTCTTCATTAGGGTTTTAGATTAATGCAAAATTTTACTTTACCAAAAGGTCCCTGCAATTTTCTAAATTTGCGCATAAGTCCTTGGGAAGTTCTATTTCTCCTTCTCCTCTGTTTTTCCTCTCTCTCTGTTCTTCCTCTCCCGAGCGTCTCTTTTCCCCACCGGCGGCGCTTCTTCTGGGGGCTTTCCCTGCCTCCCTCCCTCTGCTGCTTCGGGCGGCGCCGAGCTGGGCCGAGCGGCCGGCTCGCGGCGCAGGCGCGCGAGCGGGCGCGGCTTCAGGCGGCGCGGGAGCTGCGGCTCGTGCGGTGTGAGCAGCGGCGGCGCGCAGGCGCACTGGAGCGGGCGGCCCCGAGCAGCGGCGAAGGAGGGGGAAAGGGAGGCGGCTCCGGGTCCAGGGGAGCCTATGGCTCCGGCTCGGCCAAGTCTGGCAGTGGTGGCCATGCCGGTCAGAGGCAAGAGCGGAGGCAGCACTGGAGCGTGGGTGGAGCTGCGGCACCGGCGGGCCTCGCACTGCGGAAGGGCCGGCTTGGGGGAGTCAGCTAGCGGCGCGGCAAGGCCGGGGCGAGCGCGGGTGCGGCAACAGGAGGAGGAGTAGCTGCGCAGGACGACGGCGTGCAGCACATGGCGGTGTCCCCGCTGGGTGAGCTAAGGCCGCGACCGGGTCGGTGTGTAGGGAGGTCGCGCGCGGTGCGGGAGGAGCTGCAGTGCGGCGGCTGCGGGCGGATCCGCACGGGAGCAGTGGGGCCGCGCGTGGAGGACGTCGGAGGCCATCGAGGAGAAGGCAGCGGATGAGGTCAGGCGGCACTGCGAGCTGCTCGTGGAGAACGGAGGTGGCCTGGCCCTCGCGGAGGCAGAGGGGGCGGTTATGGTGCGGCGAGCCCGGAAGGAGAAGCTGTGAAGCGAAGGCGGCGGCCGGGCGCGACGAGCTCGGAGAAGCCACGGTGCAGCCAGACACGGCGAGCTCCCTTCACCCATGAGGAGGTCTGGGCAGAATTGAACTGGCGCGTCCGCGGGTGCGAGCGGAAGTGTTTTGCCAGTGGCCGGCTTGGCTCGATTCCGCAGGCGTGTGCATGTACAAGGCAATAGGCCACGCGCGAGCAGGTTGAGGGCCAGGGGTGCGGGAGCAGAACAGGAACAGCGCGCAGGAGATGCGACCAGGCGCGGCGGTCCTGCAGGAGGCTACACGGGTGTGCCGGCCGTGTTTCACCAGCACACGCTCGTGAGCAAAGGAGGCTTAGCTCGTGAACAGGAGGACCCTGAGGTTCGCGAAGGAGTCGGCATAGCGAACCAATCCGGCCCTATCGGCTTCTCCCATAAATCCACGACATCCAGCAGCTCCTATTCCTCGTCGATCGCCCAAGCAAGACCACAACACCTCAAGAAAGCTCCTGGACTCTCTTAACAAGCCTCTTCGATCCCTGTATGCCGAAACATCGTCGCTGTGGCAAAAGCCAACTACCGTCGCCACGGGTCACTGTGAAGTATACCCCTCCAGCCATCCTCCACCCACTACAATCCCCCGGCAAGCTTCTTCGTCACTCGATGAACCTCTTCGGCCCCACCTCACTGTCCTTCCCACACCGGAACCTCGTCACCATCGAGCTCTTCTCATCGCCGATCCTATTCATCGCGGGAATTCACTTTCCGCCCGTTCTCCTCGACAATCAAGGCTACCCCAAGGTTTGCCCTGATCCACTGAATCTTCCTAATGCCGGCGACCCCTTTTGCCGGAACATCGTCGTTATCTTCCTATCCTCTGTTTTCCCCGACCAGGGACTTAATTTCTTAGATTTAGAAGGTTCTAAGGTGTTCTCTATAAAATTTCCAGAGCCTTCTTTATTTCAAATCAGTGAACTTCTACATTCCATAGAAATTTGTAAGAAATTTATAAAAATACAAAATCAGTTTTGTTTGAATCTTTAGGTCAAAATCTACAAGTTTTATGTTGTGATCTTGAGCTGAAAGTCTTTGATTTGTGGTCGAGGTTAACTATTAGGGAATGAATGCTTTATTGGACCTTATATTGTATGCATGTGTTATAGCTGAAAAGTAAGTCATAGGATGTATGTCTCAAGTAGAGATATGTAATATTTAGTTAATCCTTTCACATAAGTGCTCATATCCCTGCCATCAAGACTTTGTCCTTGTTTTGATTACCGTTTCCTTAAAATCCTTTTCGTATAAGGATCCTTGTTAGTTTGTGTGTATCTGCTGCTTAGCTAATACATCTCTGCAGCTATGCTTCAGCGTCGGCTATCAGCTCAGCCGCTAAGCATCCGTTTCAATTGAATCTATGATGTTTCATTATAACGGCTGTCAGCCGATGCAATTCATATGCTTCTACCATCGGCTGGTTAGCCGATACGGTTGTTATCGTTCTAATATCGACTACTGCCGATACAATTCTTTTATTCTGTCCTATATCGGCTGCACATAGTCGATGTATCGGAGATGCACACACGATCTTAGGGTTCCTGCTATCGGCTAATCCAAGCTGATTCTAGTTGTTTTCCATATCAGGTCAAATATGATCGATTAATCCTTAGTTTTCCCATCCTTGTCCGCACACTTCTATATCCGCCGATTTATTGGCTAGGAAATCGGCTATATACCTATCGGTCACGTACCCTCAATCACACTCCAATTGACTACACAAGCCAAAGTACACAACCCTAGATCAGTAAGCTAACACAGTAGACACGCCTCTGTTAGGCACGACCAAAGCACATCAACCGGCTCAACCTGATGCATCCTCATCGGTTAAGGCCAAGACCAATGCACCAACCAATTAGATAGACCAGAAACATGCTGATAATCCAATCGGCAAGATCCTTCCTTTTTCCATACTTGGAATACTGTACCTTCAACGTTCCTCTCCATATCAGCCGGTTTGGCCTTAGGTGAACCCAAATCGGCTAATCCCCTTGGATCATACACGGAGACCGCTCCTGCCAATTTCTCTTTCAAACGGAAATCAGCTGATTTCCTAAGGCAAAGTAGATAGCTCCCTCCTTTGCCAATTCTATCGGCTAAACCCCTGTTGTTCCAATCAGCTCTATTGTAATCTTCAACAAGTAGCCGATTCTAATTAGTTGTCCCCCTAAAGCTCTATCTAAGTTTAGTTTAGATCTTTCTGGTTGTTATGTGAGTAGTATGTTAAATGAGTGTTGGATTGTAACTTTATCGTAAAGTAAAATAGTTTTATCTACACACTTTGAATGTAATATTACATTGCATGTAGATACGACTACTTCCGCAAATGGTACTTACGAGATCTCCTAGAAGTCTGCAGAGGATATTCCTGAAGACCAAGTGAATGTCACCAAAGGATTATCGAAAGCCCCGAACCAAAGTTCGGAAGATAATAATACTAACATCCCTGACTTCAGCCCCACCAGTAAAGGCAAGCCCTGGACATAACCCACTATTTTAATTACACTGCAATCTATATCTATTTATGTAATTCCATGCATTAAGTTCTTAGGAATTGCTTGGAACCCTAGTTGCATAATTCCAGGAACCAATGTACTGAACACTAGAACTTGAGTCCGAGTAGCAGCTATGCTAATAGGACTGGTAGAAGTCGAGTGATTGCCTGTCACTCATGAGCTTTATAGGAGTTGTAATGTTTACATTCCTGCAGTCACTATAAGGATGACGGATGGGAGTTTTGTGAGGTATCATGGTTGAGATGATGCCCCGTCTGTGTTGGAGAACTTGCTAAGGTCGCAGTGTGTGGTAGCGGTGGTTAAGTGTTTGAAAGTATTAGCCACATGCCGCAAAATATGGTAAGCGGTAAGCCTAGTAACCAATCGGCCCGAGGAGTGGACATGCCTCCCACCACTCGTATTTTTGTTCTTCTGGTTACTTGATTCGACGTGTGGGAATATGTGTTGCAAGGGCAACCAGGAGTATGGTCATGTAGTCATGCTACAAACATACGTCCTGCACATATAGGGTGTGCGTATGGTCCTGCAGTCGCTTGTGGTGGCTCTGATCCATGAGTCGGAATGAAAGGCAAACGGTTGCTCGGAACAATCGTTGGATGTTCCAAGCGTGTGAGTTAGGTTTACCTTGCAAGGCTGAAATTCGATTCAGGAATCATCCGTTTCTCGCAGAGATTGAGACTGCTTGATTCCTTTACCACATAGAGTAACAAGAGCAACTTTGTGATTATCAAAGATCATGTTTGGCTAAAGATTCTACCATGCTTGAATAGCTATAGTTGCTTACCTAGAATGGATAATCAACTAGAACCGGAAAGCTAAAAGTTGAAATTAAGGATCTACTCTTTGTTGCTTTTCAGCTGAAACTATACCCAGAACCATCATAAGCCTTCATAAGTCTAGTTACATGGCTAAGTATACCATGAGACGGGTAAGCCTTGCTGAGTATTAGTATACTCAGTCTTGCTAGTTATATATTTTTCAGGTAAAGTTTTTGAAGACCCTACGCTTCCCTTGCCTTGGCCCTGTGCTCTTCCAGATGGTTGGTCCGTGGAATGGGAACCGTCCCCGGCCAACACCGATGATCCCGAGTGATGTCGTGCCCGGGCTTAGCAAGACATCTGTCTTGACGACGTACTGTAAATCATCGCGTATATTTTCCGCTGCCAAAAACCATAACTTTAAGAGTTTGTAATAATTTTTCTAAATTTAAAACTTTGTACTACTTTTAGAAACTCTTGTAATATAATTCCCTGTGATGTAAAATATGATGGTGACTGTATCTCTGGACTCACCTTCGTGTGAGGTAACCTTATTTAATCCTGTATCGGTGGTTTATCGGGACGCTACCCGACAGGCCAAGGGATTATACCGTTTGAAGTATGTTGGAGCCCTCTGAAGTGGACTCGTGTACTTGAGCCGGTGTAATTCAGGTTGGTTCTGCCACAATCTCCTCCATCAATTGAGTTATCGCATTCCTCTCATCGAAAGATTAGAAACAAACCCTAGTGGGTTCACATCACTCCCTACCATTCCTTTCCCTCGCTCCCGTACCTCGCTCTCCCTCTTCCTCGCGCTGCCGTTGTTCCGGGCTCGGGCGCACCAATGTGATGTCGCTCTACCACTCCCCTTTGATGTCTGTGCTCCAACGGGGCTCCGCTCCATGGTGAGGACCCTAGACGGCCTTTCCCCCCCCCTCTCGCTTTCCCGCCGCGGCGATTGCTCGCTGGAGCAACCGCACCGTGCGCCGCCGCCCTGTGCCCCTCTCTGGCCACCAACTCACCAACTCGAGCCTTCCATCGTGTTCCTCGCCGCCCCAGCTTGCTCTCTGGCCAAACCGCTACCAAAACCGCCCTTGGACGGCTAAATTCAGCCAAGTCCGGCGAGCTCCGCTGCCGCAAGCCTCGCCGCCAGTTGCACAGCGCCGTCGCCAGCCCTTCCCAAACAGCACTGACCATCGGATCTGGATCCAACGGATCAGATTCCATCTGAAATAGGTCAATGACGGTCAACCAGAGCTGCCCACTGCTCTTTTACAAAAAGACCCCTCTATGTCTTAGAAATGAACTTGCCAACCTACAATTCAAAAATATTTGCAAAATAGCCTTTTTCTTCTATTTTAGCCCCTGAGTTCTTCTAAAATAGAACCCGCCATCCCTAGCCTCTCTATTTTGAATCTAACCCCTATGCTTTAGGTTTAGTTAGTGTGGCAGAACCAACCTGAATTATACCAGCTCAAGTACGCGAGTCCACTCTAGAGGGCTTCAACGTGCTTCAAACGGTATAATCCTTGGGTCTGTCGGGTAACGTCCCGATAAACCACTGAATGCAGGATCAAACAAGGTACCCCGCACGAAGGCGAGTCCAGAGATACAAATGCCATCATATTTTACATCACAGGCAGATATATTACAGAAGTATCCAAAAGTGACATAAATTTTCCCAACAGAGGGAATTTATTACAAAACAACCGTAAGTTTTAGTTATGCCACGGAGTTTAAAGTACGGCATTGTACATGTTGTCAGTGCAGATGTCATGCTCGCCCTTGCATGACATCACTCGAAGGGGTCTGCGTTGGCTGGGGACGGGTCCCACTCCATGGACCAACCATCAGGCAGAGGATAGGGCCACGGTACAGGTAGAGCTGAGTCAACTGAAGGATTACCTGAACAAAATTACAAGGCAAGACTGAGTATTCTAATACTTAGCAAGGCTTACCCGGTTATGGTATACTTAGCCATGTAACTAGACATTATGAAGGTTTGTTCTGGTCCTAGATTTAGTTTTTGAGCTGAAAGCACTAAGAGTAAATCCTTAATTTTATCTTTTAGTTTCCAGATTCTAGTTGATTATCCAATCTAGGTAAGCACCTATAACTAAGCAAGCATGGTATAATCTTTGATCAAGCATCATCTTTGATAATAATAACATTGCTCTTGTTACTCTATGTGACAAAGGGATCAAGCAGTCTCAATCTCCACGAGAAATGGACGATTCTGAATTGATTTTTAACCTTGCAAGGATAAACCTAACTCACACGCTTGGAACACCAAAGGGTCGTTCCGAAGCAACCGTTTGCCTTTCATTCCGACTCGTGGACAAGTCCACCACAAGCGACTGCAGGACCATACGCACTTCCAAAGTGCAGGACGTACGCCTGTAGCGCGACTACATGTCCGTACTCCTGGTTGCCCTTGCAACACGTATTCCTACACGTTGATCAAGTAACTAGAAGAAGCAAATATGAGTGGTGGGAGGTATGTCCACTCCTCGGGCTGATTGGTTACTAGGCTTGCCGCTTACCCAAAACTCATGGCATGTGGTTAGTACTTTCAAACGCTTAACCCCGATCACCACACACTGCGACCTTAGCAACATTCATCAACACAGACAGGGTATCATCTCAACCATGATACCTCACAAGACTCCCGTCCGTCATCCTTATAGTGATAACAAGAATGTAAACATTACAACTCCTAAATCGCGCGAGTGACAGGGAATCACCCGACTTCTACTGGTCCTATTAGCATAGCAGCTATTCGTACTCAAGTGCTAGTATCCCACACATTGGTTTCTAGGAGAATGCAACTAGGGTTTCAAGCAATTCCTAAGAACTTAATGCATGGAATTACACAATAGATATAGATTGCAGTGTATTTAAAATAGTGGGTTATGTCCGGGGCTTGCCTTCTTGTGTAGGGTTGGGGGCAGTAGTGTCAGGGTTTTCCGAACTTTGGTCCGGAGCTTCAGTTAGACCTTCGACGGCGTCTTCAGGGTCTACAGGGATTTCCACAGCTGGGTCCGCGATCAGCTCGAAATCACCGTCGGCGAAAGTAGTCGGGTCTACATGATATGCAAGGATATAAAATTAAGGAACGCATACTCTTTTATTTTATTTCATGATGAGGTTACAATCTAAACAGTTTACACACATGAAATACCATGAACTCATGAGACAGAAGGGGGTTTAGTCTTGAGTTACCATTCATATTTAAATCATGATTACAGTATCGAATTTACTGAAATAGGAACTAAAATATTTGAATTTGAATACAAAGTTCAAGTTTAAGTTTAAACCCTAGACAAAAAGAATTATAAAGTCTTGAAAATTTAATTATAAACTAATTATTAACATATTAGATCATGACAAAAAGATCTAGTTAACTAAGCCTAAGGATCAAACTTAATTAATTTCATAGCATTTCAAATTTGAATTGCCCAAATTCAAAAGAACTTAGTTTACAAAATATTGCTGGGTTTGAAACTTTTAGCTAAGCTCACACATGACCTATGGAAGCTGCATACCAAAAATTATAAGAAACAAAGCAAGCATGTGAAAGTTATGCATCCCTTACCCTTTAACCCTAAGTTTAAAATAGATTTAGAAATTTTTAGTTTCACACCAAACTTTATTAATAAAAGTTGTAGAGGTTGAAATCTAGTTTCCAGCAAAATTGGTTTGACATTTTTTTGAATTTCCTACAAATTTGTATCAAATTTACAAGCTATCAGCATGACTCACATAAAATGATAGAAACGTTTACACAAAGGTCCCTAAATAGCACTATTCCTGTAAGTCTAGGACTTTGCAGATAGCCCCTTAGGCTTCTGCCTCTTCTAACCCGCAGTCCTCACTGGGTAAAGGCAGTGGCCGTGGGAGTTGACCGGCTTGTCCCGGCGATGGCGATCGCCGGCGGCGAGGATGGGGGGGTAGGGAAGCACCAAGGGGTTCTTGCGCACCTGTGCTGGCTCGGAATCGGGTGGGGACAGCTCGCAGTGGCGGCGCGACAGGAGCTTGCGGTCGGCGGCGGAGAGGAATAGCGGGGGACGTGCTCTGGTGGCCTTGGGCGGTGAGAAGGTGGTCGGGGAGCTCCCTGGCAGCGTGAGGAAGCTTAGTGCGGAAGCAATTGGGGGCGAGAAAGGCTAGAGAGGGGTGTCCCGCGGCGAGGTCGAAAGGCGGCGGGTGGAGCTCACCGGCGATGACGCTTCGGTTGAAATTGGGCTGCGGCTTCTGGCTGGGGAGCACGAGTGGGGATTAGGGAAGCGGATTAGGGGGCCAGTGGAGGCAATCGGTGGCCAGAGGCTGCTGCCCACGGTGGTCCGGGGCTTATCGGAGAGAAGAAGCGATGGCGGAGGGGTTCGAGGGCCGTGATGTGCACAGCGAAGAGAGAAAAGATGTAATTGACATCTCTAGGATCTCCTGATCAGGTTGAGCAGAAGAGGAGAGAAGAGAAGGTAGGCGTGGGCACAGAATTGGTGGCGATGACGTGGCGGGCGGCGGGCGGCTCGGGAGGAAGGAGCAAGGGAGGGGAGCAGGGCTAGGACGGGGAGATGACGACGCGTGGATGTGAGCCCAGCAGGAGGTGGACGGCGGCGGCCTGAACAGCGGCGGCCAGGGGAGTGGCACTAGCGGCAGAGCAGAGGAGGCAGGAGGAAACAGAGCAGAGCATGTGCTCGGGGAAGAAGAAGAGAGGGGAGGGGGTCCAGGGACCTGTTTGCAAAACTCAAGAATTACAGGGACTCTTCGGTAATCTAATTTTTCCCACTGATATAGAGATCTAAAGAAGAAAAGCCCAACATGAAAGTTGTAGAGTTTTTCAAGCTCTACATTTTAGCTTTAAGGCTCAAATTCAAAAACTCAAAGTTTGCAGTATTACTCGTTGAATTGTGAATAAGGTAAAATTTTGAATTACCCTTGTCCTTACCAAGGGGATTTGATCAAACTTTTGATATATTTGCAAATATTTGAGAAATGTCATGATGACTAGTACTTTTACAAGTAGGCCCACTGGTAAACATGAAAGTTACTTTTATCCCATAGTTATTTTGCATAAAAGACCCTATGGCTTATGTTTATTTACAAATAGGCCCCTATACTTACTTAAGGGCTTATTTTCCTTATGATAACATAAATTTAACACCTAATATTATATTTCTCCTAGGTTTCAAGGCTACCTTCCAAACCATCCATCTTACACTGAAAGGCCTATATTATATAGAACTTACAAATACACCCCTAACCCTTTGTACTACCCATATCAAACATGCCTATTTCACACTAGAGTTTAGTGTCTATATCCCTTATTACCTGAATGTCACAGTTAGGTTCTAGCCCTTGGAAGTTCAAATCTTTCACAAATAAATCCCTGGAACCATGTTTTAGCCATATCTTTAGCGTTTCTCATCCGTTTTCACTGATTCTTGCGCTCACGCGATCCTTGCAATGAGCACAATAACTTTATCACCTTATCTTGCTATGTTTGTGCTGTTTGTTGTGTTGTTTCTTATTTGTTGTATGTTTTGTTTGTGTGATCATATAGGCGACGCGCTGTTCAAGGAGGTTCAAGGGCAGCAGTTCGAGGAAGAGACACAGCAGTGTGACGAGGAAGGCAAGTGGCCTTCTCCCCCTGCATATTCTGTTTTGTCTCAATAATAGCATGATAAATTCACTTTACTTTATTGCTGTATTGCATAACTTGATGGATCACCTACTAAGGATTTACCTAGTCTTTTCACGCAAACCTTGAACACCGGGTTTAATCTTTTGTTCGGTAGAAATGCTTAGTCGCTTACCTTTGGGAATGGTGTTATCATAATCTTTTGAGAATGTTAATCATGACTTATTTTGTTGTTATACCTGGATAATATGCAAGATCATTTGTTTAAATGGAACATGGAGAACCACCCAAGAAAATAGTACAACCACAATTGTCACATGGCTTACGTTAGCTGATTAATTAGGCATGTGGTTAATTAATTGCCTTACCAAAAGGGCAAGTAGGGGGTCGGTGTTGGGGTATAGCCGGGTCGTCTTGGGGTAGCAGCCTTTGCTAAGGTGCTGACCATTAGGGAGGGTTATGGTCAACACCGCTAATGAAACTCTAGCGAGTTATTTAGTTTTTCTGCATGTCTTTGGAAAGGCTTTGAAGTGGATCCCTGCCATTCATCTCAGAAGTGTTTAAGAGGCTAGCTACAACGGGCATCAAGGGAGACACGATTTGTAGTGAAAGTGTACAATCTCTGCAGAGTTTAAATTGATATATCAGCCATGCTCGCTATTAAGAGCGGCTTGGACCCTCACATGATAATCGAACTTAAAGAATAACTTAATCTATGGTTCCTTGGTTTTGTTATAATGTTGTTTTCTTTATGCTTAAGTGGGTTGGTATAAACTTATACCTAGATAATAGGTGCTTGTTAATAAAATATGATCAACTAAAAATGCTAACCGCTATGAGCCTATCAGCCTCTCTTTTATGGCCTTGCATACTTCCCCCACTTGTTGAGTACCAACTATAAGAGTACTCACCCTTGCCTAAACTGCTGTTCAGAAGAGAAAGTGGAAGTGGAGCACTTCAGCGACTTCAAGAAGTTCTAGGCGTGTGTTCACAAGTCAATTACCTATGGAAGAAGCCATTGTTGCATAGTTCGCTTAGGATATTGGTGGAACGTCTAAAGACCTTCATGTCTATTTATCCGAGCGTAATAAAGTTATTTACTCTCTCTTGTTTACATTTTGAACATTGTCTTTGGTATATTCACTTACGATAGCAATATATGTGTGAGAATGGATCCTGGCACACATATGCTATGCGTTCGGTTTTGCTCTCAAAATTAGGTGTAACACTGGTTGAACCTGAGCGCCATCCGACATGACTCAGGTCCGGGCGGCCTGTACCAGGCCAGCAGGCCTACACCCGTGGCAAAATGCATTGATCCCAGGTGCAACAGAGTGATTGAGCCAAACCTGCACGCATAAAACTGTTGATGCTTGTTATGGAATAATTTTGACCATCAATATGATCAGAAAATTGGGAGAACTAACATTTCTTGCATGCATACTTATTCAAAAAAATATCAATTCCATACGTCCCTTGGAAATTAATGCTATGCAAGAATTTGAGCAAAAATGGAGGGAAAACACACCCTTGAATCCAAGGCAAAAAGCGTCAACCAATCAGAACGTGCCATTTAGCCTCCCATGGATCAAAGGGCTCACCAGAGCATGCAACCAACTTAGGACAACGCCAATGCATGCATAACTGCCATAAGGGCCCGCTTGGTAGCCACCCTGCCAAAGCTGAAGTCGGTGGGTGACCAGGCTCGGGTGACTTCAGCTGTTTTGCGGGCCGAGCATTGCCTTACCAAGCCTATAAATACCGGGGCGGGGGGGGGGGGGGCGGCTCCAAATGAAGACACACCTCAAGTTGCTCATTCTCTCATTCCTCTCTTGCTTAGTCCATAGGCTATGGAATTTAGGCTAAGTAGCTCTTCTTCGGGTTCCTAAGGTTGCCTAGGAGTATTCGATATGGGTTTAGCTCTTACTTTCCTTTGTAATTCTCAGATATCTTTAATAGAGTTATCTTCTAGATTTATATACTTGCATAGTTTTACTTTTGTGGTGTTAGACATATACTCTATGATTAGTTTGATTCATAGCTTATACCTTGCATGATTAGACAAGACAGTTCCGGTCTTCGTATGTTTGCTCTAGTACGTGTCTGTCCATCTAGAGGGTGGGGGCATCGCACTGGATACTAGGGTATCACTTATTAATGTAGACATGGTGTCTGAGTTAATCAGTGTTGTCGGTGGCAGTCCTATCCCATGGTTAGTTGAGGTAGGTAGCAGGTAGTGACAACCCTATCCGTCCAGCGTAATTATCCTCCCTGTTCGAGTAGGGCTGTAGGAGGTCCATAAAGTAGCCGAGATGGCTGGTGGCTCCTCTACCCAGCATGTGAGGTTCTCCTGATAGTGCTTGGGGTCCTAGAGCTGAGGATGATCATGTGTATGTGTGTAAGTGTAGAATATATGTTGTGCATCTAGAAAGAAGTACATAACTCCCGAGTAGCTTTCTTCTTTCTTTCTCCATGCCTAAGCCTTTTCATGAGTATGAGCTTGAGTAACTTGTGTGTCACACTACCTCATTATCCATATATTATACTTACCCCTGTTTATGCAATTGAATATTCAATGAAGAATTGGTCATCAACTTACCTATTCTATAATTGCCGCCTTGCCTACGGAAATATAAATACAACACCCGAGATTACTCACGGGTAAAATGCTACAACGGTATTCCGTGGGCTTCTGAATTATCTGTGACGTAAGAAATACCAACAAGCATTTTTTGGCGCCGTTGCTAGGGAAGGCACTGGTTAAAAGAATAGATAAAGTTCTTGATTAAATTCTTAGTTGGTATTCGTTCTCTAAACAGGCTAACTTGGCTTTGTTTTCTCTTTTATGTGAAAATAGGGTAGTGTATGACTGGTTTCAATCTGCTACAAAATTTTACTCAGGATCCGAAGTGACTTTCGAGAAGAGTTCGACCCCGTGTCGTGCCTCCTGAGATATCACTCTCAACAGCTGAACCGGTTATTATTGCTCAATCAACTTCCAGAGTCATGCCGAGAAGTGACTCTGTGAATTCTCTGATCTCTCTGCTGACAATGTCCCGGTCAGGCCATCTATCAACACTGGAGCTGAAAATTTCGAGATTAAGATGGGTCTCATTACGATGGTGCAGGCCAGCCCGTTCTATGGCAAGGCCAATGAGGATGCTAACAAACATCTCCAGCATTTCCTAGAGCTCTGTAGTACTTTTGTCATCAAGGGAGTCATCCAGGATGCAATCCGACTCTGACTGTTCCCATTTTCTCTTTTAGGGAAGGCGATGTAGTGGTTTTATGCCAATAGAAGTAAAGTAGACACCTGGAACAATTGTACCAAGGCATTTCTTGCTAAATTCTTCATATGGAAGAATCTCCAGTTTTCAGCAGGCGTCAAATGAATCAATTTCTGAAGCATGGGAGAGGCTTCAAGAGTACATCCTCTTGTGTCCTCACCATGGGATGGACGATTGGCTTATTCTTCAGAACTTTTAGAATGGGCTGACTCTGACAGCCAGCAACCACATCGACACTGCTACAGGTGGTGCTTTCTTCTCGCTAACCATTGACAGGGCTAAAATTTTGATCGAGAAGATGGTGTCCAAACCAAGGTTGGAATGCAAAACGTCTCCAACCACGCCACCAGGGCATGCAAACCATTAAGGAGATGGACATGCTAGCCGTGAAGCTTGACCTCCTCCTCAAGAAGATAGAAGAATGTCCCCAAGATAAGGCTTCAATGCAAGCGCTTCAAGACTTAGACGCTCGCATGACGTGCGAGGTCTATGGGAACACCGGACATTCGGGGATTGACTGCCCCGAAACCCATGGAGATGTCATGTATATGAACAACTACAACAACAGGTTTTGTACACAAGGAGATCAAGGGTGGAATCAGTCGCACCCCTATTGCCAAGGAGGTAATGTTAATTCAAATTAATTTAATCCTAACCAACCTTCCTTGAGGGATCTTGTCCTCGGCCTTTCAAAAGTCAACGAATCACTACAAAAGATGTTGGCCACCAACGACAAATCTCTGGAGACCATTCAGGCAAATATGGATGGCATCTCCTCCGCTATCAAGCACTAGTTGAGCTTCAACAAGATGCTTGAAACTCAACTAGCTCAGCTGGCCACTACTATTCCTTCTACTGAGATAGGAAAGATCCTGGGGTGACCTGAATCTTCCCTAGAGAATGTCAACATGGTAACCATGAGAGGATGTAAAACCACTCATGATCCCCGTTATCCTAACCATGCCAACAAGGAAAAGGAGAAGAAAACAGCTGCAGAACTGCCCAGCAATGATGACACGGACAAAGTGCATAAGGGGAAGACAGCTCCTCATGAATTCTACGACACTCAACTATTGTCGTTCCCCACCAGAATCAAGAACCTAGCACCGGATGAGCAATTCAACTCTTCATGGATATGATCCTGCGCATCAACATTAGTGTGCCCTTGCTGGACACGATGCAAGTTCCTACTTATGCTCGCTATCTCAAGGACATACTCACCAACAAGCGTCCATTACCCACTACTGAGGTAATCAAGCTCACCGAGGTGTGCAGTGCAGCTATACTCTAGCAACTTCCTGAGAAGAAGGATCCAGGATGCCCCACTATCAGTTGCTCAATTGGGACACAGAGCTTCGACCAGGCCTTATGTGATCTAGGCGCCAGCTTCAGCGTTATGCCCAAGGCAGTCTTTGATCAGCTAAACTATTTAGGCTTCACTCCAACACTAATGCAGTTACAACTGGCTGATTCCTCAATTCGATACCCAGAAGGGATTGCAGAGGACATTCTGGTGAGTGTACAGGATTGCTTCATCGCTATCGGCTTTGTGGTATTGAACATGGATGATCATAAGGAGACGACCCTTATCCTAGGATGGCCATTCCTTAGCACAGCAGATGCTCATATCGATGTTGGAGCTAGAGAAATCCGACTCACATCATCAATGGAAAGGAGGAAAAGTTTAACTTCCAACCAAGGAGGAAACAATGTTCGATGATTCGAAGCAAATATGGGCCAAATCCTTAGAGGATCGGTGAAGTCGAAGTCACACCTCCCAAGGAGGATAATCTTGTCATCATCTTGAAGAAGTTCATGAGAGGTGAACAAAGAAAACCAAAGAGAAAAGAGTTGAAGCATGACACTCCAGCTCCAAAGAACATGGATCCATCACACACACCTCCTAAATCAAGGAAGAACAAGGTGTGGCGAGTGAAGAAGATGTCGCCGTCGTCAACCTCCCCTCCAAGTACGGATGAGTCAACCTCGAGTTGAACAGGTATGGAGAGGGTATTGCTCATCGAACCTTAAACCAAGAGCTAGCTTGGGGGAGGATCCATGCCAGGTAAATTGTATCTTTACTCCTTTCAATACAAATAAGAACCATAAAAATAATAAAAATATTTTCTGCTTAATTTCCTTTCAACATGTGTTGTAAGAATGCTCTAGTTTTCCTAAGATGAAACAATGAATAATGCTATGCCCTTGCTTATTTGTTTTGCCTAGTGTTAAGCATAGTGTTCTCCTAAGTTTGAGTTTGTTGGCTATTTAAACCTTTTCCATGAACCTGAAAATCTCATGGGTTGCAAATGCTTCATCCAAGTCTGGGTTGTTGTTTGAATAGATATAGTAGACAGAGCTTTACAATCTCTCTCTAAGTAAGACATGATATTTAGAGTCTTTGTTTTCAAAATAAAAAAAGGAAAGACAAGTTCCTCAATGATGCTAAAAGTCCTACAAGAGCCATATGTCATTACATTGAAAATCCTACACATATGCTGCTTGCTATTTTATTGAGCTTTTTAAAATTGTTGTGACCCTAGTGAGATGCTCTTCATACTCTCTTGATCAAGATCACGCACACTCCACATATGTTACAAAATTCCTACAACAGGAATTAGCACACTCCATTCATCCACCAAATAAATGCTCCATGTGTTATGTGATCTCTCTCCATGTATTCTTGAAAAAAATTAGAGATGTTGCTATCCCAAAGAAAAAGAAAGGCATGCCAAGAAGTATGATCCAAAAAAAAGAAGAAAAAAGAAAAGGGGTAGCCATGTCCAACAAGAAAATAAAATAAGGGAGAGAGGGATCACATAAGGGAGTAATCATACCATCATCCATCCACACATGTGCACATCTTGATCTTAGTTTATAACTTGTTTCTCCATGGATCCACTCTTTGTCTTTGCAATGTACGAGATACAGGTACGCCTCATCCACTCCATACCTTGAGCCCTACAAAAGCTTTAGATATGACGAGGCAAGAAAATGCCCTGGTAAGGATTCGTGCACATTGAGCGATCTAAGAGATTCATTCGAGGACCTTGGTCTTAATTTTTGAAAATTCAAAAGAGAACCTCTAGATGGATTGTTGAATGAAGAAGAGGTAAGTCTTGCTCTATCAGCCGTTAACTCTCAATAGCTCAAGACAAGGAGAAGCAAGGAAGCCCCACAGATGACTAAGGTAATAAAAGTAACGTATTCATGCCGATTCACTCAGCCTCGTGGAGAATATATCGGCTACGAGATGCGGTATGATGACAAGTAATGGTTAATAGCAATTTCCTGATCAACAACCTTAATGTCCTAGTTTTCTCGAGATGAGCAAAGGACAGCTTGGGGGGATCTTGTTGATGCTTGTTGCGGACCAATTTTGACCGTCAATATGATCAAACAATTAGAGAACTAACATTTCTTGCATGCATACTCATTCAAAATAATGTCAATTCCACATATCCCTTGGAAATTAGTGCTATTCAGGAATTGGAGCAGAAATGGAGGGCAACACACCCTTGAATCCATGGCTAAAAATGTTGACCAATCAGAGCGTGCCATTCAGCCTCTCATGGATTAAAAGTCCCACCAGAGCATGCAACCGACTTAGGACAGCGCCAATGCATGCATTACCTCCATAAGGGCCCACTTGGCAGCCACCCAGCCAAAGCTGAAGTCTGTGGGAGACCAGGTCAAGTCGGCCGAACTGGCCTTGCCTCCCCTACTCTGCATCTTGCACATGGTGCCTCCTCATTGCTCCTCAAGGTCATTTCTAGGTGACTTCAGTTGTTTTGCCGACCGAGCACCGCCTTACCAAGCCAATAAATACAGGTGGGCTCCAAATGAAGACACACCTCAAGTTGCTCATTCTCTCATTCCTCTCTTGCTATAGGCTAGTGGAGTTTAGGCTAAAGTAGCTCTTCTTTGGGTTCCCGAGGTTGCCTAGGATTATTCAGTATGGGTCTAGCTCTTACTTTCCTTTGTAATTCTCGGATATCTATAATAGATGTTTGTCCATCCGGAGGGTGGGGGCTCCGCATGGGATACTAGAGTATCACTTATTAATGTAGACATGGTGTTTGGGTTAATCAGTGTTGCCGGATGCGGTACTATCCCATGGTTAGTTGAGGTAGGTGGCAGGTGGTGACAACCGTGTCCGTCCAGCGTAATCCTCCCCGTTCGGGTAAAGTGGTAGGAGGTTGGTGGCTCCTCTACTAGTCATGTGTGGTTCTCCCGATTGTGCCTGGGAGCCTAGAGCTAAGGATAATCATGTGTATGTGTGTAAGTGTATAATATAAGTTGTGAATCTAGATATAAGTTCCGGTTAATGCAATTGAATCTTGTTGACACTCCTTACAGACCATTTTTTACCATCAAATCCTACATAACAATGGAATAATATCAAAGGCCAATGCTAGAATAGGGTGCTTATTTAACGAATTCCACAAGTGCTGGTCTAAATATGTGTAGGTGTATTTGGAAAGAAATTGCATGAAAAGAGCAAGCAAGATCCAAGGCAAAGCAACTCCGACCAATCAGAACGCATTGTTCACCCTCACATGGATCGAAGGGCGCACCAGAGCATGCAACCGACTTAAGGTAGTGCCAATGCACACACACCTGTATGTGGGACCCACCTAGCAGTGACAGCCTACAAGGGTAGGTCGGTTGGTGACCCGGCCAGGTCGGCCGAACCCCTTGTTCGACTGAACCAGGTTAGGCGCCACTGATCTTCTCCTTCCATGTGGCGACGCGTCAGCTCCTACACAAGTCGGTTCTACAGAGCTTCAGCTATTATCACGGCCGAGCACCAACCTACACACCCATATAAATACAAGAGGCGAGAGGGTGGGGTAGAATTAGGACACATGTTATATTGCCCTCTCTTGCTCTCTCACTCTCATACACAAGCTTTAGGCTCTTCCTAGAGGTGTAGTGCTGCCTAGTCAATGTTAAAAAATAGGGAGAGAGTGAGGGAAAGTTGGGGAAGTGCCGGGTTTGTCGGCACCATTCTCCAGCTTGTACCTCGACGGATGCTTATCAATCAAAGTAAGTGTTCGTGACTTCCTTTCTGCTTTATAGTTTCTTAGTTAAGTAATAGTTCTAGTTCCTTAGTTGTTGATGGGATTGATAGTTCACTAGTTTAGTGCATGCTCTAGTCTAAGACTTCTCTGATAGAGACGGATGTTCTTGGCCAAGGCTAGAGTTAGTAAAAGACAGTGTAGACGTGATGTTTAGACTGAACTTTACCTATTGGTTGTGTTATATCGCATTGTCAGATGAGGTAGGTAACAGGAGGTGATAGCCCTGTTTACTCAGTGTAGCCCTCCCCGTTTAGGTATATCTGTGACACCCTAGGTGTCAAAATTTTAAAACACTAGGAAGGAATGTGTAATGTGTGTATTGAATTGTGTGCAATTGTGTGAATGTGTGGAAATAAGGACTTGTGTGCAATTATTTCAAAAATATGAGTCCTTTTGTGTAAAATGTTGAATTACAAAGGTAACTCTTCAATTTCACTAGGGGTCAAAGTGTAAAAGTGTTAGTCATCATTACATTACCTAAACTTGCAATTCAATCCAAAAGTATATGGAATTTACCTAACTAAGGACAAAAACTTTGAAAAGTTTGAATTGAGTCCAAAGTTTTTAAATAAAGCTCTAACCTTTGAGTTTTTGAATTTGAACCCTAAATAGAAGTTGTAGGGTTTGAAAAGTTCTACAACTTTTATTTTGACCATTTTCTAATTTGAGGTACAAAATAGTGAGAAAACTTGACTTTACAACGAGGTCCTTAGAGTTTTTGAAGTTCACAATTTAGACCCTGACGCCCCCCCTTCTTCTTCCTCTGCCCCCCCTCCCCCGCGCAGCAGCGCCGCTGCAGGCCGTCGTGCCGTGCTGCCCGAGGCCTCCCCCTGCCTCTCCTGACCTCCACGCGTCGCCCTCGAGCTCGCCCACCGCCTCAATGCAACCCCGCTGGCTTTCCCCGAGCACGCCACGCTGCTCTACCGCTCGCCCGAGCTGCCCTTTACCGCCGCAGGCCGCCGCCGCTCACCGCCGCTGCAGCTCTGCCGGCACCACCTCCTGCTCTGGTAGCTCCCACGCGTCGCCTCTAAGCTAGCCGCCGCCCTAGCTCCTCTCCTCTGGCTTTCTCCCGCGCGCTCCACGTCGCCCCAGCTCTGCCCGAGCTCTGCCCGGCCGCCACCTCGCCGCTGTCGTGGCTAATGCTGTGCGTGCCTCCCTTACCCTTCTTTGCTGGTCTAAGATGTTCAGTATCCCCCTCTCCCTCCATTTCGCTCTCTCTCACACTCGCATTTCACCCCGAGTTCTTCTCCGATGAGCCCCTGCTCACCGTGGGCAGACCACCACAGCTCCTCCCGATCCATGACAGCCCCTCCTCTAGCTTCGCCATGATCCCGTGAAGCTCACCGCCCTTCACTCAACTTCTTTTGAGGCCCAATTTCGCCTTCCCGATGCTCGCAGGTGTTCTTCTCCTCCACCGTCGTCACGGTCACCGTCGGTGACCCCCTTTCCGTAGTTGTTAGCCTCAATTGAGTGCAGCAATGCATCACCCGTGGCTCACTGATGCTCGTGCGCAGGACCATCACCGATGTTGATCACCGGAACATCACCGTCGCTGTTGACCTCTCCGCCGCCGCCTCGGTCTGCCGCGGGAATCTACTTCCTCGACTACCTCCACCCTCGCCAAGGTGATCAATCGGACCGTCTTGCTTCCGTGGAGCTTTTCCCTACCTCCGATCCACCACCGGTGAGCCACCACGCCGGAACACCACCGCCGTGATCAAACTCCACCGCCGCCGCTTCAGGTCGCCGCCGTTCCACCCCCTCCGGTCGATCCCGACCATCACATCACCGCCAGCTAGGCCCGCGCTCACCCCCTGATCCTTCCTAGCCGGTTCCCCCTCGCCGCCAGCGATCACCGTCGCCGGAATTTGGCCAGCGAGTTCCAACTCCTCTATCCCGATGAACTAAGGACCCAATTGCATTGATTTAAATCTTCCTGAGGGCCTGGCTGCAAGATTCTAGTCCCTCCCCTCAATTCAAAATCAGTGATCTTTAGAAATTTGTAGAAATTTGTAGGAAACTCAGAAAAATGTCAAACCAGTTTTGTTTGAATCCTTGAAGTAAATTCTACAACTTTTGTTACTAAAGTTTAATGTGAAACCAAATGCTTTTTGAGCTATTTTAAAGTTTAGCAAAAGAGTATCTTATGTGTAACTTTTGCATGCTAGCTCTATTGCTTGTAATTTTTGGTGTGTAGCCTATTTAGGGTATGAATGAACTTGTGTGCAAAATTCACTTACAGTAATGAACCCTAGCTTAAACTAATTGAAACTTATGCAAATCAAACTTGTTAACCTAATTCAATTAATTCCATTTAATTATGATAATTGAACTAAGATACAAATAGTAGGTTTGAATTCCAATTTCTTGTCTTATGAAGTTGTGTTTATCCAATTGTTAGATTGCAACTTTATCGTGAAGTAGAGTTCTTAAATCAATACCCATTGCTTCAAATCGCTGCATATCATGTAGATTCGACTACACTCGCCGATGGAACCTACGAGTTCATTCCGGAACCCAAGCAGGGCATTTCGGAAGATCAAGTGAACATCGCCGAGGAATTAACTGAAGCCCCGAACCAAAGTTTGGAAGATATTGACATCTCTGACCCCAGCCCCACCCAAGAAGGTAAGTCCCGGACATAAACCGCTATTTTTATTACACTGCAAGTTATATATTCATATATACCTAATTGTGCATTAAGTTTCCAGGAATTGTATTAAAACCCTAGTTGCATATTCCTAGAAACCTATGTATTGAATACTAGAACCTGAGTCTGACTAGCTACTAAGCTAATAGGACCGGTAGAAGTCGAGTGATTCCCTGTCACTCGTGAGCTTATAGGAGTTGCAATATTTACATTCCTGCAACCACTATAAGGATGTCGGACGGGGTTGTGATTTTAATTCATGACCTTGGTAAAAACCCCGTCTGTGTCGATAAAAATTTGATAAGGTCGCAGTGTGTGGTAGCGGTGGTTAAGCATTTGAAAGTACTAGCCACATGCCATGAAATATGGTAAGCGGTAAGCCTAGTAACCGATCGGCCCGAGGAGTGGACATACCTCCCACCACTCGTAATTTGGTTTTTCGCACACGCACCAATGTGCGGGAATACCTTCCATAGCGGATGAGAGTACGTCCTACAGTCACGCACACTGTAGGAGTACATTTCGCACAGGCGGACAGGAGTATGGTCATGTAGTCGTGCTACAGACATACGTCCTGCACATTGGATGTGCGTATGGTCCTACAGTCGCTTGTGGTGGCCTTGATCCACGAGTCGGAATGAAAGGCAAACAGTTGCTTTGGAACGATCATTGGATGTTCCAAGCGTGTGAGTTAGGTTTACCCTTGCAAGGTTATGAAATTCAATTCAGAATCGTCCGTTTCTCACGGAGATTGAGACTGCTTGATCCCTTTGCCAGATAGAGTAACAAGAGCAACCTTATGGTTATCAAAGATGATGTTTGTTTAAAAGATTTTACCATGCTTGAATAGTTATAGTTGCTTACGTAGAATGGATAATCAACTAGAACCTAAAAGCTAAAATTTGAAATTAAGAATCTACTCTTTATTGCTTTTCAGTTGAAACTATACCCTGAACCATTACAAGCCTTCATAGTCTAGTTACATAGCTAAGTAGACCATGAAATGGGTAAGCCTTGCTAAGTATTAGAATACTCAGCCTTGCAATGTGACTTTTGTTCCACGTATTCCCCCTGAGGACTCTGCTCTGCCTGTACTATGGCCCTATGCCCTTTCTGATGGTTGGTCCGTGGAGTGGGATCCGTCCCCGGCCAACAAGGTCCCTCTGAGTGATGTTGAGCTTGGGCTTAGCTCAATATCCGTTCTACGACGTCTGGTAGCATCGTGTTTTATGTTTTTCGCTGCAGAAACTCTACTTTGAACAAGTTTTGTATAAATTCATACTAGTTAGGTCTTGCTACTACATATGTTAGAAGACTAATGTAATATTATGTTTGTAATGTAAAATTGTTGGTGTTTGTATCTCTGGACTCGTCTTCGTGCGAGGTACCTTGTTTTGATCCTGAGTTAGGTGGTTTTATCGGGACTTTACCCGACAGACCATGAGGTTACACCGTTTGAAGTGCGGATGAGCCTTTAATGCCTTCCGGGAAAGGATCAGCGCACTTGAGCTAGTGTAATTCAGGTTGGTTCTGCCACAATATCACTGTGCCGTATTGCCGGAGCAGGCCAGGTCTTATCAAGGCGAAGCTAGTAGCCCGAAGTAAACAATTAGGATAGTTCTATCTTACCTCTGATTGTTAGCCTTAGAAATCCTCTCTACACCTAGCCTCTAAATATTGTGGTGTCCTTGGACGAACCTGAACCTTAGAGAGTATGCACACGTTCCTCAGTGGATACGATACCATGGAATACTTCTAAGTGAAAGCTACAATGGTATTTGTGTGCTTGCAGATTTATCTGTGAAGTTAAAAAAAATACCAACAAACTTTCTTGCGCCGTTGCCGGAAAACGGTATCTATATTCTCTTCGGACATAGTTCATCCTCGTATCTTTTTCATTTTTTTCATTCTATCTCTATCCCCGCTATCTATGGAGCAGCCATCCATTCAACAGCTCTCTGCACCTAAGGGTGAGTTTTGCGAGCCACCACCTTCTCCTGATCCAATTCTTTCACCTTGGTTCAGCAACATTCATTTTCAGGATGAGATAATGAAAATCCTTACCATCATCTGCACGAATTTGAGCAAGTGTGCTCTTGTCTAAAAATTTCAGCAGGACACATGAAACTCTCAAGTGAAAATTGTTTCCCTTCTCTCTCATAGGGTCAGCGAAGAAATGGTACACATCCAACGTAAGAAGTGCGAACAGGGATTGGGACGGTCTTCAGGATCGATTCTGTCTTGCATTCTTTTCCCTCTCCCGTATCTGCGCCTTGCGAGCAGAAATTCTGACCTTCTATCAGAATGAGAAGGAATCAATCAATGCAGCTTGGGCCAGATTATCCTTTTTAGCTAAATCCGGTCCTGACTTGTCTTTACCTGACCACTTGTTGCTCCAACATCTTTACATGGATTTTAGCAAGGAAAATGCACAGTACCTCGATGATGAGGACATCGCCACCAATGATACATCCACACCTACACCAGTATCTATTTTGACAACACCACTTGGTCCTATTACTCGCGCTCGTGCTCGTCGACTTACCCATCAAGTAAGTTCACTTTTAAGCTCAGGTTCATCATATTTAGACAATGGAGACACATGCACTCTTGTTTTACTCAGGAACAATGGATTGGATCAAAAGGCAAGAAGCATCGCGCAGGCTGATTCGGACTACAGGACAAACACGACTTGTGATGGCCGCCACGACTTCATCCAGACTCTGTTTTGGTCATTCGAGTACTTCCTGGAAAGCTTATCAAATCTACTTTCCAAGGGATCCAGAATGACCTCCATATCTGTTCGGAGTGATTTACTACAGAGTCCTTTTGAGCCATGATGCTGCATCACCCTATTTTGGCCCAATGGGACGTGTATCTAGTTGAGTCCAATTTGGACGCATCCTAGAGTTGGAACACAACCCCAGCACCCTTGTGGTTATTCTCCCACTTCTTTATACCTTTAGCCACCACCAAGTACACTCGGGTTTTGTTAGATGCAAGTTTAGCTTTTGCTACTTCCTTGTAGGCGCGCGTGTTGATCTAGCCACCTGTCTACTTGTTTCCGGAACACCACCGTATTTGAGATTCAGTTTGAGACCTTCAATTACATCTCATATTTTTAGTACTTGTTCTACTTGTTCTTGCTAGTTCTTCGATTGCTTGCAGGATGAGTGCCCTAGTGGTCGGGTGTCGCGCTCCACAAGATCGCGGCAACCATAGAAGGTGGTGTATCGGTTGCTAAGGCGTAGCATCCTTGGAAGGCTGTAGTCGGGCCATCAACGTCGACTCCTCCATCGATCAAGTTATCCCACACCTCTCATCGAAAGATTAGGAACAAACCCTAGTGGGTTCACATTAGTTGGTAATCACAGCAAGATTGTTTGGTGAGAGACTTCCAATCCTTCACTATTTTTATTTTCCTACAGTCCAGAAAAAGCCAAAAATAGTAGAAATTTTCCCCCCACTGCAATCCTATAGACCCTTTTGAGCCTTTACTAGTATTTCTTAGTTAGGGCTTGTTGAGTTTTCAGTTGCATAGGTTGTGTCGAGTTGCTGGTCTTAATTGTAGTCCTGTAGCGTTTTGAGTTCTAATGACGTTTGGTCACGTACGCTGCCTTTTAAATCATTGTTTTGGCCGAATCTTTGGCTATCAAGTTTGTCGGAGGAAATCTCCAGCCGGGTGGCGGAAAGCACCCGCCTAATCCTAGTTAAGGATGGGTTTGGAGGAGACTCAGGAGTGCTTGATCGGTTACGGATGAACGCAGGAAAGACACAAGGATTTAGAGTGGTTCGGGCCGCCGGAGCGTAATACCCTACGTCCACTTTGGTGTTGTATTGATTGTGTGAGCTTGGATGCCTCTTAGCTAGAACTTGTGTTCGTGTGAACCTATCTGAGCCTGGATGGACCTTGTCTTCTAACGAGTGCCTTCCCCTTTTATAGTCCAAAGGGAGTGCTTACACTGTGCGGAGCTCCGACAGGTGGGCCCGGCCAACAGGAGCCTGTTCTATGAGAGATATGGAGATCTTCATCTCCAGCTCCTCTCCGTAGTCTTCTCTATCGAGAAGTTGATGTGCGTATCTGCAGCTAGGATATGGCCATGTGCAGCCTTGCCTGCATAGTGACCACTGTCAGTGTTACCCAACAGTGAAGCCGTGCTGCCACTGTTGGGTGAGAACCTGTCAGTCGAAGGAGCAGCGCTGACCTGCCGCGCCGTTGCCTCTGCACGCACTGTAGCAGCGCACGCCTCGGCTCTCCTATTACAGCCCATCATCACGCCTGCGCACGGCGCCGTGATGGGACTGTACACCGCTTGCGCACAGTATATGGTGACACGACACGCCGCCTTGGAAATAGGCAAGCTTACCGTGGTGTCAGCCTACCTGCCCCGTGTGTCAGTGGCAGGCCATACTTTTTGACTTAGGCGCGCCCGGCCCAACTATCGCATTAAATGCTGGTAGGTGGGTTGGAGACCTGCGAAGGGCCCCCCGCCAGGGGCACTTAGCAGGGCCAGCCCCGCTCCAACCGCGGGGGCGGCATGTGGCGGCACCGGACCCCTTCCCGGGGGGAGGGGGTCCGGGTCCCCAAGGCCGGTCGGAGCGGCCAGGCCTCGTGGCGGTCCCGGACCTCCCTGGGGAGTCCGGGTCCACGGGGCCTACCTGAGAGCCACCCTGCCTTCATGGGTACGTGGAGGCCCCGGACCTCTAAGAGCACGGGTAAGGTCCGGAGATCGTGATCCTAGCTGTCAGGCCCGGGCCGTATGCCACGTCACCCAGAAGATGAGGGGAAGGTTACGGATGGTGAGACGCTAAGGGCCTGGACACCCTAGCAGGAGGTACCCCTGTCCGTATGTACCGACAAAATTCGACTTGGAATCGGTTAAGCGCGTGTTGGCCGAGACCGACTTGAATTCGGGTAGCCTATTCATCTCTCGATTGCTGAATCTGAGTGCCTCTTTGTTATTAAGTCTAAGTTGGAATCGGTGCTAATTGAGTCTGAGTCCGAACTATGTAATAGAGGCAATAACACTTCATATATATATTTAGGTGTTCGGCTTACTCCAGAGAGAGAGAGAGTGTGTGTGTGGTTACTTGTATTACCTTTATACCCCTACTCTTTCTGGCAAAAGCATGTGTGGTGACTTGCTCACTTGTATTGCTTTGTTCATAGGATCCATTTTTGAGGTTCCCCTGAAAAAACAAAAAAAAGTAAAATGAAGAAAAGTGAAAAAAAGAAAATAAAAAAGCAAGGGGCTAATTCATTGCGTTTGTTTTTCCCTTCTATTTGGGGTGGTGCTTTGTGACTTCCTTTGTGTCCAGGCTCGCATCTCTAGCATGATCTAGACTAGGACCAGCACAGTAACACTGTTGAATGATTATTCAGCTTGCTAGTACTTCCTTGTTCCATCCCACCTACAGCTCCACATATTCGACTACAGCTACACAGGTCTTGTTGATGTAGCATCGATACACTTCATTCCACGGTTCCGGACTTGTTAGTTGCCATCGCCTCCTGGCAGCAAGGTAAGAATTGGTAAGAGCTTGTGCAACAGGTTGAGAGTGAGCGCCTTGCAGTAGCTACACCCTATTAGCTGTAGGGATTTTACTACTTCACTTGTTCTCTTGTTGTCCTTATTTTTCTCACCATGGCAGGCTCCAAGGAGGAGGATCATAGCTTGCAGCAGTCTCCACGTACCAGGGGCATCATACAACATTTTGAAATGCAAGTGCAACGGCACACAAATGGACTTGATAATGATATGCAGGTGACGAATGACAAGATTGGACAATTGGAGGCCACGTAGATTGCCACCAACACCAAGCTTACGGGCCTGGAGACAGCGGTCAGCAATATTGATAAGAGTCTCGCTGCTCTTTTGTGGCGTTTTGATGAGCTCCATGCGAAAACCAACGACCAGCATGATGATTGGAAGGATGAATATATTGCTGATACTGAATAAGATGAATGAGATGCTCGCCATCGCCGACGGCTCCACACTAATCGTAGAGGTATGGGTGGTTTTCGCCGACGTGAGGTACACAACAATGATGATGCTTTCAGCAAGATTAAATTTAAAATACTCCTTTTGATGGTACATATGACCCTGATGCATACATTACTTGAGAAATTGCTGTTGATCAAAAGTTTGCATGCCATGATTTTGCTTCTGTTTGGTGGATAGAACATGATCAAGAAAAATACTGATGACATGCCACAAACTTGGGATGCTTTGAAATGGGTCATGCAGGCTAGATTTGTTCCTTCTTACTATACATGTGATCTGTTACATAAGTTACAACAATTGAGACACGGAACTAAAAGTGTAGAAGAATATTATCAGGAATTGCAAATGGGTATGCTACGTTGTAATTTAGTGGAGGGCGAGGAACCTGCTATGGCTAGATTTTTGGGAGGGTTAAATCAAGAAATTCAGGACATTCTTGCTTATAAAGATTATACTAATGTAACCCGTTTGTTCCATCTTGCTTGTAAAGTTGAAAGGGAGGTGCAAGGATGACGTGCTAGTACTAGGCCTAATGTTTCTACAGGTAAATCTACATCATGGCAGCCACGAACGAATACTTCTATGGGCGGATGTGCACCTGTACCAACTCCTTCACCGAGTCGTGTAGTAGCACCATCTCTATCCAGTGACAAGCCGCGTGCTCTTCCCACCACTTCAGCAACCAAAACTATCCAGAAGCCAGCCGCTAGTGCTTCCTTGGTTGCATCCACGGTTAGAACAAGAGATGTCTAGTGTCATCATTGCAAGGGCTTTGGGCACGTGCAGCGTGACTGTCCTAGCAAGTGCGTTTTGGTGAAGATACAGTTGCTTTGTTTGCTACTAACCATGTAGGTAACGAGGGAACACCAAAAGAACATATTGATGCAGGTGCCGCCGAACACTATGAGAGTTTCATTGTGCAACGTGTGCTTAGTGCACAAATGGAGAAGGCGGACCAAATTCAGCGACACACGTTGTTCCAAACCAAGTGTGTCATTAAAGAGCATTCCTATCGTATGATTATTGATGGAGGTAGCTATAAAAATTTGGCTAGCAGCAAAATGGTGGACAAGCTTGCACTCGGCATCAAGCCACACCCACATCCGTATCACATTCAACGGCTAAACAACAAGGCTAAGGTAACGAGGCTAGTGTGCATTAATTTTGCAATCGGATCATATCATGATGTTGTTGAGTGCGATGTTATGCCTATGCAAGCTTGTCATATTCTGCTCGGTAGACCTTGGCAATTTGATACGGATTGTGTGCATCATGGTAGATCAAATCAGTTTTCGCTCTTGCACCATGTTAAGAAAATTATGTTGGTTCCTATGTCTCCTGAAGCTATTGTGCGTGATGATATTGCTAGAGCTGCCAAAGCTAAAAGTGAGAACAATAAAATTGTCAAGTTGGTTGCTAATAAGCAAGATGAGATACGATTGAAAGGAACTTGCTTGCTTGCTACTAAATCTGATATTAATGACTTTATTGCTACCACTTCTATTGCCTATGCTTTGGTGTGCAAAGATGCTTTGATTTCCATTCACGATATGCAGCACTCTTTGCCCCTGCTGTCGCTAACATTTTGCAGGAGTATTCTGATGTGTTTCCAAGTGAAATACCAGCGGGGCTGCCACCAATACGAGGGATTGAGCACCAAATTGATCTAATTCCATGTGCATTGTTGCCCAACCGTGCGCTGTACAGGACCAATCTGGAAGAAACGAAAGAGATTCAGCAATAAGTGCAAGAACTACTCGACAAAGGTTATGTACGTGAGTCCCTTAGTCCTTGTGTTGTTCTGGTTATTTTAGTCCCCAAGAAATATGGAACGTGGCGTATGTGTGTTGATTGTAGAGCTATTAATAATATCATAATTCGATATCGACATCCTATTCCATGTTTGGATGATATGCTTGATGAATTGAGTGGTGCTGTTGTGTTTAACAAAGTTTATTTGTAAAGTTCAGCACATATAATGAATTTTCAGTTTAGAGCATGCTAGTTCAGTTCTGACACAAAAATGCAAGTTCAGTTCAGTTCATTATATGTGCTGAACTTTTTGACACTCTTAAGAAACCAAAATGAATCGTTTGTGTAGCAACTTGCACCGGCATTAAAATGCTGCGCTCGAACAAAGATGGCCAAACTCTTTTCCAAGAAGTGCTATCATGGTCAGTTTATGATATTTTGAGGCGGAATCAGCACCCTTTTATGGTACCAAAAGGCAACATTCCTTATTTTGCACCTAAAACATCTCCATTTTAAAGTTGCTATGTTGTTACAGGTGGAGACGATCCCCAATGAATTTGAAACCTAGGCGGACTACACAGAAGCATTTCGCAATCCAACATTAGAGGAGATCTGGCATCAAATCGACTTGGGCATGGATACCATTCCCAGTGGCCTATATGTTGATTGCTATAAGAGGAAGCCAGATATTGGAAGGCTAAATAATTACAATATCAAGCTCAAAGTACTAAAGGGGGATCAGATGCCAAGAAAAGGAGATCTCATGTTATTATCAGCAAGGGAATTGAAATGTAGAGACCAAATAATCAAGGACGGCTCCTTTTATGCCATCTTGGTGGTTATATCCGCCAAAACTGATGATAAATCTGCCAAAGCTGATGATAATTATGAAGCAGATTATGTAGCATCAATGGATGTCTTGCTATCGCAGTGGCCATATGGGTGTCTGAATCAGGAAACTTCCTACCAAGTTTTGCACCTGACTAATCTGACAACTTGTGAATGTAGTTGGGAAGTCATGGTGAGAGGTTCAGAAATAATCAATCTCATATTGACTAAAAATACTTATGGAGAATGTGGAGAATTTACAGATAAAGAAAATATTTTTAAGGCTGCCTATGATGATTTTGGATTGAATAAATCACAGAGTGATGCAGTAGCAAGTTGCATTTCAGCAACTAAATGTTCTAAGAATTCTTCTGTACATCTAATTTGGGGCCCACCTGGCACAGGTAAAACTAAAACAATTTCAGTGATTCTGCATATGCTTCTAATGGTGGCAAGCAAACATCGAACTCTTGTATGTGCTCCAACCAACACAACCCTTGTGCAATTGGCTTCTCATCTTGTTTCTCTAGTCGAAAGGTCCACTGAGACCAGTTATTTACTTGGCAACATCATTATGTTTAGTAGTGACAAGCTTATGAAGAAGACTGATAATGACCTGTCAAAAATATTTTTGAAATATCTTGTTGCTGAAATGTTGAAGAAATCATATAAAAATCATAGAGAGCTAGAGGACAGCTGCTTGTGAGCTGCAAAACTTGTTTTTTGCACTCCTTGTATGTCCTCTAGGTTGAAAAATCAGCAATATGACATCTTGGTTATTGATGAGGCAGCAAACTTAAAAGAATGTGAATTAATGATCCCTCTCGCAATGGATGCGATAAAACATGTGGTGCTTTTCGGGGATGACAAACGGTTTCGCTTCTTCACGCGCTCCTCTCTCTGTGTAGTTTCTTGCTCTCTCATCTCCCCTGTCCTCCGAATCGCTCGCCGTGGTTCTCTCTGGTGATCGCACCCGTGCACCTCTTCTCTCCTCCCTCGCTGGCAGCCTCGGTGACCTAGTCGGCATGATTTGTGTTGCCTCGGTGACCAAGGCGAAGGTTCCTAGGTATTTTGCAGTCAGGGTGGGGGGAGATCGGTGGGTTTTGTGGTGCGGATTGTTTAGGGTTTGCTCCGTTTCATGCTCTCCAGTGCCTCATCGCTGATTCCTTCGGTACCCTTGTGATTTTGTGGCAGAACCGCCTGAATTATTCTGGTTCAAGTGCACTAATCATCGCTACAAAGGCAAGATGATCTCAAATGCACTTCAAACGGAACAACCCATGGGTCTGTCGGGTCACCGCCCGATGCAACCACGGTTACACAGGATCAAAGTAGGTTATAAGGTGGGCAGTAGTGAGGTGGGCTCTTAGGGTGTGAAATGCTTCTTTGCATTTCTCACTCCAGACAAACTTAATTCCCTTTTTCAGTAGCTCGGTCATAGGCTTGGCTATTCTGGAGAAATCAGGGATGAATCGGCGATAATAGCTAGCCAAACCCAGAAAGCTACGGATCTGATGAACAGAAGTAGGAGGCTTCCAATCCATTACCTCCTGAACCTTGCTGGGGTCCACAGATATGCCATCACTAGAAACAGTGTGGCCTAGGAATTTTACTGTATCCATCCAAAATTCACACTTGGAGAATTTGGCATACAGATGGTGATCTCTTAACCTCTGAAGAACTATTTGGAGGTGTTTGGCATGATCTTTAGGGTTTTTAGAATAGATAAGAATATCGTCGATGAATACCACGACGAATTTATCTAGCTCCGTCATGAAAACTGAATTCATGAGATACATGAAATAAGCTGGAGCATTGGTAAGACCAAAGGACATAACCAGATATTCGTAAAGTCCATATCTGGTAGAGAAGGCTGTTTTTGGAATGTCACAAGGTCTTATCTTGATCTGATGATATCCAGAGCGAAGGTCAATTTTTTGAAAACACCTTGGCTCCGGCTAACTGATCGAAAAGAATGTCAATGCGGGGCAGAGGATATTTGTTTTTGATTGTCACCGCATTGAGAGGGCGATAGTCTACGCACATTCGTAGGCTATTGTCCTTCTTTTTCACGAATAGGGCTGGGCATCCCCATGGTGAAGCACTTGGATGGATGTAACCCTTATCAAGAAGATCTTGAAGTTGGGTTTTCAGTTCTGCCAGTTCATTGGGTGGCATACGATAGGGCCTTTTGGAGATAGGTGCCGTGCCTGGCTGTAACTCGATAATGAACTCACCATCCCCTATCCGGAGGCATCCCTGGCAGATCATCTGGAAAAACATCCGGATATTCACACACAATAGGGATGGCCTCGAGTTCAATCCCTTCCACCGCATAGGCACAAGAGTTGATACACCCTCTTTGTGATAGATAAAGAGTGGTGGTTCCTTGATAGGGTGAGTCTATCTCCATAGCTCTGGATGAGATATCTAGTGAGACATGGTGTCTAGACATCCAATCCATACCTAACAAAACATCCATCCCTTCTAGATCCAGCAAAAGCAAATCTGTTTTCACCAGATTGCTGCCCAACTAGATTGGCACATTTCTACATATTTGACTGGATGCAACTCTACCACCCGGGGTTGCAATCAAATAATTTCCCCTAACCAGATATAATTCCAATCGTAGTTTGGTTCCAAACTTTGAACTGATAAAGCTGTGAGTTGCACCGGAATCAAAAAGTATAATGGCGGGTTGATGGTGGATAGTGAAAGTACCCGTCATTATGGGAGCGCCCTCGGGAAGTTCGGAGACGGTGGTGAAGTTCACCCTGCCTTGGCGAACTTGTACCATCTGTTTCTTCCCTTTGCCCTTTTGGTTTGTGTTGGAGGGCTGCCCTTGGGACGATCTCCTAGGTTGCGGACAGTTCTTGATGAAGTGCGAGGGGCTGTCGCAATTGAAACAACTGTTGCCGTTGTTTCCTTGACCAAAAGAAGGGGAAGTGGGCCTGAGGCCTTGCTGCTGTTGCTGAGGAGGAGCCGACTGTCGGTTAAACTGGGACTGCTGTGGGGGCCTGGCTACCCATCTCCCTGGTAAATTGGTGCGAGGTGGAGGTCGCGTCGCTGACTGCGGCACCAGCCTAAACCTCGACTGTTGGGCGCCGGAGGGACCAGGGGTGATCTTTCTCTTCTTCTCAGCTCGATGAGCTGAGATACAGTCCTCTTGGGTGATGGCCATGTTGACCAATTCGTTGAAAGTGTCGGCCCGGGCTAAGTTCAGTCATTCCCGGAGCTTGGTGTTGAGACCGCGACGAAAATGGTCTCTCTTCTTGGCGTCGGTCTCTGCATGATAGCTCGCGTATTGGCACAGGTGATTAAATGCCTGTGCATACTGCATGACAGTGCGAGTGCCCTGGGTTAACGCCAAGAATTCATTGAGCTTGCGCTCAATCAAGCCTTCGGGAATGTGATGGGCGCGGAATGCGGCCTTGAACTCTTCCCAGGATACCACATGACCAACTAGTTGCATCATGAAATAGTGGTCCCACCATATACGGGCAGTACCACAGAGTTGTTGTGCTGCAAAGAGGGCCTTGTTCGCCTCCCAACAAGGTGCCGACAGTAGGGCAAACTTGGACTCCACAGTGCGGAGCCATGCGTCAGCGTCTAGAGGTTCCTCTGTCTTGTGAAGTAGCAGGGGCTGGGTACCGAAGAAATCCTGATACCCGGCTGAGGCATACTCCTCGCGGCTTCTGGACTGGTGATGGAAGTGCCCCAGCTGTGCCCTCACTAGCTGGTTCAGTAGTTCAGTTTGCTGGGTCATTACCTCCGCTAGATTGGGTGGCGGAGGTGGCAGTTGTTGTGAACCGCTGGCCTGGTCGGGCCGGAAACCTTCAGGGGTTCCACGTGTTGCTCCAACCATCTGAAACAAAAGGAAAAATCCATTATGTTCACTCATGCTTGTTTCCTTTTGTTAGCAGGCATGCATATCACACATTCAGTTGATCCATCACACGCAAGTATGGGGACAAAGTATGCAGCAATTGGATGCTAAACTTAAACTCCATAACTGAACATGCGGTACAACATATAGTACAACACAACTTCCACAATTCACAGTACAAGGCACACCACTTATATTACACCCAAGTGGTTCTTAGTCTGTACAACTGCTCGTTCTACCCACGAGATCATCCTACTCTACACTAGGTACATCCAGTACAGCGAGGAGAGCGACGGGCTAATAGTCGTCGAGGTTTCCTACCGACGACAGACTTCCGGAAGAAGAGTGATTGGATTGGGGATTTGGGGTGGGGTCACCGTGTTCGGAGTCAAGACTCGATTCTCCTTCTATTTCTTCTGGCTCTTCTTCTTCTTCCTCACTCTCAATTTCTTCTGGCACTGCAGGTGGTGCGGGCTGCTCATGGAGGTCGTTGATATGGTTGACGGCATCATCAAGCTCAATGGTGAGATCTTGAACCTGATCCTGGAGGAACTCAATAATGGTATTGCGCTGGGCAATAACCGTCTCCCTCTCGTGGATCTGGTTCTCCTGGTTGTTGATGATCACGTCACGCTAGGCCATCAGGTCGACTTGGGCATTCATGATAGTGTGAAGCTCATCCAGCTCATCAAGCTGCTGGGTAATAGTTCCATGGTGAGCTTGAGCTAAGGTGGACAACTGGTTCATGCTCCGATGTTGCAGCAACTGATAATGATGCTGCACGTTCATGAACCGGATAAGAGCCTGCAGTGTCTCGAGAGACAGATCTCCCAATAAATGACTGCAGCAGGAGATCCTGAAGGTCCACTCAGGGTCACGAGAGTCTGTGGCTGGGAACAAACCGATCGGATAGGCAGCCACTTCCTCGGGGTGCTTGTCACAGAAGACGTGAATAGCTTCAAGTGCTGCAGACTCAAAGGTATCCACAAGACAGTGACCAATCGTGCTAATTGTGACCGGCTGCCACAAGTAGCGAGAGGGATGCTGTGGAATGGTCATCTTCACCCTACACCGAGGAACACCTGCTTCAACAAACTCATGTCCGTCGTAAAGTGGGGGTGCGTCATAGCCAAAAATCTGAAGTGACTCCCACAAGAGACAGGGAAAACCCTCCCAATGCAAGGCATTGGTATGAGTGTGTCCTTCACGATCCCAATGAATATTTGGAGTCTCAGCCATCTGAAGCAAGATTTCAAATGGTGAGATACAAAGGTACAGCAACACAGAACAAGAGTCTAATGAAATGATGACACAATTGCATTGAATGGCTGGAATGCAACTATTCTACAGAAGACTCACAAGATAGCTGTACTGAGATAACCGATTCTGATAACAGCAAAGACTGGAAATCAGATGGACATCCTAGATCTCGAGGATGGATAAGCAATGGGGAGATACTAAACTCAATGGCTGTCTGAAAGATCGTGACAAGTCTACATCTGGGATAAACCACTCTTCAACAATCCTTAGCCGAGCACTCAGACAAGACATTCAAACAGGTTTATTATGCATGCACGGTTCTACTCGACCTCACCAACACACAATTGCCAAAGAAGCTTTGGACTTACGAGGTTAGTTTCGGTGACATATACATACGCCTCTCCTTATATAACTAGTCGTATTTCCTATTCGCAAGCCTATTACTCGTGGTGAGTGTACCTGCAGAAAATCATAGTTGAATAGTGAACCTTTTATGCCAGCACGTCATGAAAGCGTCCCCAAACAATACTGTTCACTATAGAAATAGCATCTGTACGATTACCACCGTACAGACGACGTTAACATACGTTATCGAAACAACGTATTCACGGGGGTACCGCAAAATGCGGGGGTATGAACTGCGATCGCCATACCCTGCGCCGAACCATATACTCCCAATGTAGTCAACCGAAGTTGGTACATTGGCAGCATCTCAAGTAGGCCACTGCTTGAGAAACAGCGTTCGGTTCGCATCACCGACGGGAAGGCCAAGCTCTCTCAGTTGGCTGAGGATCCTTACCATCTTACCTTGACGGCGGATGATGATGACTTATACAGTTCTAAGGTTGGTTGTACTTGAAAGTAAATTTTTGCAGAAAGTAGTGCTGGAAGTTAGAAACCTAGTATAGTAACTAGCAGTCACCTAGTAGTTCCCAAATAAACCCTTAGGGCTCTACGAACTAGGCACACAACCTTAGCGAATCCAACGCCTTTTGTAAATTCCTTTGTTATGCCAAATTTTATTCTGAAATCATTTTAAGCACTCTAATATTCCTGAATCTTCTCCTACATCTTGTATAGAGTGTAGGTTAACCTACAGCTCTGATACCAGCTGTGGTAGAATTGCCTGAATTATTCCGGTTCACGTGCACTAATCATCGCAACAAAGGCAACATGATCTCAAATGTACTTCAAACGGAACAACCCATGGGTCTGTCGGGTCATCGCCCGATGCAACCACGGTTACACAGGATCGAAGTAGGTTATACTCATACAAGATGAGCTCCAGGTACATAACAGTGCAAGCCTTTACCACAGAGTAAGCAATATTATTACAAACCAGTTTTCTCCAGCCCTGACTGGAGCAGATAAACAAAGGGTTGTTTAAAAGCAACGGATAAACACCCGTTGACCAAAGTCACAGCGGAAAGACAACGCGACTAACAATGTCGCCATCAGCAGCACCATGCGTAGCCCAGTCGATGGTGTCACTCCGAGGGGTCAATGCCGGCCGGGGACGGATCCCATTCCACGGACCAACCAGGCGGAACAGCAAAGGGGCAGGACGCACTATCGGCCTGGTTCTCAACCGGCATACCTGAAAGCAGTTCTAGCAAGACTGAGTATGATGATACTCAGCAAGACTTAACCGGGTTTGGGTATACTTTAGCCCGTAACTAGACTCATGAAGGCATTGTAAGGTTCTGGGTTTCTTTTCAACTGAAAAGCAACAAAGAGTATAATCTACTTTCAAGTTTTAGCTTTCAGATTCTAGCTTGATTAGCCATTCTAGGTAAGCACCGATACTAAACAAGCAAGATAGAGATTATCATCCACCAAGATTATTCCATCATCAATTACACTTTTTACTCGATATAGCAAAAGGGGTAAGCAGTCTCAATCCTCGTGAGAGGCGGACAATTCTGAATCGAATTTAAACCTTGCAAGGTAAACCTAACACACACGCTTGGAACATCTACAGAATGTTCCGAAGCAACCGTTTGCCATTCATTCCGGATTGTGGGCAGGCCACCACAAGCGACTTGCAGGACCGTACGCACATCACTCGTGCAGGACATACGTCTATAGCGTGACTACAAAACCCGTATTCCTGTCTGCCATGCAGAATGTACTCCCACAGGTCGGTGCATGAGAAAAACCAAATTAATCGAGTGGTGGGAGGTTTGCCCACTTGCCGGGCCGATTGGTTACTAGGCTTACCGCTTACCATATTTCGCGGCATGTGGCTAGTACTTTCAAACGCTTAGCCACCACTACCACACATTTCGACCTTAAAGCTTTTTATCAAAACAAACAGGGTAAACTTCCAGGTCATGATACAGCACATGACCCTGTCCATTATCCTTATAGTGGTTGCAGAATTGTAAACAAGCAACTCCTATATCGCGCGAGTGACAGGAAATCACTCGACTTTTACCGGTCCTATTTAGCAGAGCATCTAAGCAATAAGGACTCGAGTACAATACATTGGATTCCTAAGATCTTATGCAGCTAGGGTTTCATCTCAACTCCTAGACGTAATGCAAGATATATATCATAATAATGAAATGGTAATAATTTGAAATACTGGGATATGCATCGGGGCTTGCCTTCGGAAGCGAAGCTAGGGTCAGACGAGTTAAAAACTTCCGAACCTTGGTTCGAGGCTTCAGTCACTTCCTCAGTAACTTGGACGGAGTCTTCAGATAGCCCGGGTTCGGGTTCCAAGATCAACTCGTAGTCTCCGTCTTCAAGTATCGGCGAGTCTACGTGATATGCAAGGATTGATGCTTAGTGACGAATATGTTAAGCCTTTCCTTCATGATAAAGTTGTCATTCAACAAATCAACACACACCCATCATCAACAACAAATTGACAAACTCATTAAGCAGCTAAGTATTTGTCCTTAAGTAAGTATCACAAAGCTAAGGCAAGTTATTCCTAATCATAGGTTTAAACACATTTAGCATTAATTATACCCAAAGCTTAGTTATTTGAACTTATATGGAAAGTAACCTCAAATTTTATCTAAGTGGGTTTATTAATAATAAATAAGCCTACCATAAATTTTTCCTAATTTTTGGCTAATATTTCCTAAAGCAATTTGAAAATCATTCAAATTTAAATTTTAAATTTAAAACTTGATTCAAACATGGATAAAAAAATTCTTCAAATATTTTTTTAGCAGTCATATTAAGGCCATAAGATTTTAACATAATGATATATAAGCATGATTCTATTAAAAACTTACTTAATTAAACCTATCTTGATTTGAACTTAATTTGACCAACTTTGAAATTACTCAAATTACAAAATTGTACTGGTCTTGAATTTTTCACATAACACTAAACACTACTTAAGCTAACTAGTAGCCAAGAATTACAGGAAATAAAATTAAATCACACAAGTTATACACAAAAGATCCCTTTTTGAAAACATTTAAATAACTTCAAAAATAATTGATTTCAAACTACACTTTAGTAACAAAAGTTGCAGATCTCATTTTTATGAACACAACAGAACTGGTTTTGCCATTTTTGGATTTTTCTACAATTCCCTATGAATTTTCAAAGCTGGCTGAATTTGAATTGGAAAAGAGGTACTGACTCTTCACAAAAAGGCCCCTGGAAAGTTCTAAAACAAAGCAATCAGGTCCCTAGCCGGCTTTCCTCTCGGGGTAGATCACCGGCGACCAATTCCGGTGAGATAGCTCGGCAGCGGCGAGGGCAAAGGGAGGGGAAATGCTCAGGAGCTTACGGCGGACTCAGGGGTGACCGGAGTTGGGCTGGGGAGGCACTGTGGCGGCGGCGCGACGGCGGACAGAGGCGGCGGTGGCGGCTGGAAGCTTGGGAACGGTGTTCCGGTGGCTGGAGGGTCGGGGAGTGGACGACAAGTGCCTAGAGAACTTCGTGAGGTTGATGTGGTGCTGTTGCTCTACTTGGCAGGGGCTGGGGGACGGCGGAGCAGTGGAACGGCGACGAGGCTGAGCTCCGGCGGTGAAGGAACGGCGGCGTGCTCGTGGGCAGGGAGTTCTGGTGGGGGAAATGGAAAATAGCCGGCACTATGAGCTTCACGAGGGTGATGTGGTGCTGGTGGAGCAAGAAGCCGCGGGGAGCTCGGGAATGGCGTGGCAGCACGGGAAGGTGGCCACCAAGGCCTGGCAAGCGGCGGGGTGATGTGCTGGAGGGTGGAGGTGGCGCTGGAGGGCGGCAAGGGGGCAGGTGGCAGCCGGGCAGTTCGCCGGAGTAAAGAGGCCGGCGGCAGGAGCTCACGGGGGAAACAGGGAAGCTGGAGGTGGACGACGAGGACCCGGTTGTAAATGTTCAAAAGTTCAGGGAGCTCACTGTAATGCTTGAATAACTTCAAAACCAATGCTCAAATGAAAATGCTCCAAAAACCAAAAGTGTAGAGAATAAAAAGTTCTACAACTTTGCTTTAGGGTTCAACTTCAGGAGTGTGATATCCAGGTAGTTAGATAACTAGATACTAAGTTTAGGTGCAATATATGTAAGCAGGATAATGTATACAAGTTGTACAAAGCATAGGGGTATATTTGTAAATTATGAATTTTATAAGTTCTTATATGCAAATGTGTGAAAATGTGCATAAGTGTTAAAATTTCAGTTGGCTATCAAAAAGAAAAGAGCAAAAGTTAAATAAACACTAAGGAAAATAGACTTTATATGAAATTAAGGACCTCTGTGTAATTATTACAAACATATAAGGATTTACATGTGAAGTGGTAAAAGATAAAAGTAAAACTCAGTTTTACTTAAGGACTAAAGTGCAAAAAGAATTAGTCATGATTACTGCAGGAAAATTTGCAAAAAAAAGACCCTAAGCATTAAAGCAATTGGTTTGAATTACAAGATAAAATTTATAAATTGAATGATGCTCTAAAGTTTAAAATAAAACTATATTCTTTGAGAATTTGAACTTGAAACTTAAAGCAATCTTGTAGGATTTGAAATTCTCTACAACTTTTATGTTGAACACTTTTCCATTTGACCCTTGTAGCAGTGAGAAAACTTTAGATTACAGTGGGGTCCTTGAACTCTTTGGAAATTATGAATTAGTCCTTCTGACACCCCCTGCTTCGTCTACCTCTGACCACGCCGCTTCCTCCTCTGCTCTGCGTCTGTCGCCGCCGCTCCACCGCCGGCACGGCTTCCCGAGCGCCAGCTCCTGCTGCATTTCTCTCCCACGCGTCGCCCTTTACCTCTCCCACCTCAGCTCCCTGCCTTCCCTGGCCTCTTCCGCGCTTGCCACGCGCACGCCGTCGCCGTGCGGCCGCCACCGAGCTGCCGCCGTGGCGAGCTCCAACCCGAGTGCCAGCTCCTATGTTTGCGCGCGCATCAGCACCACTGGGATCTCCTCGACCTATTCTAACCGTCCATTCCCTAGCTCCTCGCCTCTAGTCCCCGGAACGCCGTCGCCATCGCCGCCCGAACGCCGGCGAGCACAAGCTCACCGTCGTCCCGCTTCTCTGCAGCCGCTCCGCTTGCAACCACCTCACTGTTAGCTCCACCGCATCCTCGCGCAGCTGTTCGACCAACCAATTTCCCCAATCGGCCACCGTAGCACCGCCGCGCTGTTCTTCCCTCTCCGCCGCCTCGGCACCGCCGTGGGCAGCTCAGTCCGAGCCCCTTCACGCCACCTCTGTGCTCGAGCCTGCACCACATCACCACCACGACGCTCCCCAACCGGTCCATTAGGTGTCTAAGGCCTTACATTGGTCCCCCGACGAGCTCCCCGAGCTTCCTTGCCGCCGCCGTGACCAGTCCACCGTGGGGCTCCACCTTCCGGCCTTCCTTAACCCCAACTGACCCCGGCCTAAGCTCCAGCACATCCCCAGGCAGCTCCCCGACCTCTTCACCGTCGTCTAAAAGCACCAGAACGCTGCCTCACCGGACCACTTCGCCGCCGGCCGCAGGTCCTCGTCGCGCCGCCGCTCCGAGCCGCCTCTCTCCAATTCCCGGCTCGCACAGGTGCGCATCGAGCCCTGGATGCTCTCCCGCCCCTCTGCTCCCGTTCCCAGAGCTCGCCGTCGCCGGAATCGGCCGGTCAACGTCGGGTTTCTACCTTGACCAAAGGGGGGGAGTGGAGCAGGGACTGCGGGTTAGAAGAAACGAAAGATCAGGGGGTTTTGTGCTAAGTCCCAGGGACTAATGTGTAAACCTTGCTTGAGTTATTGCTGTGAACTTTGAAAATGCATAGAAAACAGAAGAAAAATCAGAAAAATGTGAAATTGGTTGGGTTGGAAACCTTATGATAAGCTCTGTAACTTTTATTTTATCATCAGGCCATGAAAGTACATAGTTTGTTCGGTATTTTAAATGCTAGTAAAAGGATGCATTAATTAAATCTTGTGATCTTTAGCCCTGTTACTGTTAGTTTTTGGAGCATGTATTGTAGGCAATGTAAGTAGTTCTGTGTAAAGTTTTGAGGCCTAGATCAGCTCTCTAGCTAGAGTAATTGGTTACTTTTGCTATAAGTTAGTAAAAGCTTGACAATTTAATTTCAGAAGTATTTATGCATATTTAGGAATGAAATTTTTACTATAGTCTGGTCTTTATGAGTGTGATATAACATAAAAATTTTAGAAATAGAAACCTAATATAACTTAAATTATAAATGTTAAACTTAGATTGCAAGATAAGTCATAAATAATAATTGGAATGCATAAAAATTTATGGAATTTTTCTAGAAAACTAGACTTAAGTAGTTTATGATGTTCTTAAATTGTGAACCCTAATTGTTGTATAAAAACCCTAGTCTTAATATAAAACTCCAATTATATCTTAATATTTCAATGTTAATCTTAATTAGATTTGTGACTTAGGACTTTTAGAGTAAAATTACCATAAAACCTAACCATGATAATTAATTATTTATCTTAATTTAAGATTTGGTTAATTAATTCAAGTTAACCATAGTTAAGTAATAACCTAAAGTTAAATTAAATGTTTGAGGTAACCCACCCCGGCTGCCTAACGAGACTAATTAGTTTAATTAGTACTCGATAAATGACTGCCCAGTACGGGGTAGTTAGATTATAGTCATAATGTAATTTTCTTTAAGTTAGATTGCAACTTTATCGGGAAGTAAACTAAAGGTAAAAGCAAATAACTTGTACTTTGCATCTCATGTAGACTCGACCACGCTCGCTGACGGGGATTATCAGTTGATCCCGGAACAAGAAGAAAGTTATTCTGAAGACCCCGGAATTCTTGTCGAAGATTGCTTGCAAGCCCCGAACCAAAGTTCGGAAGAAAATATTTTGACTAACCCCAACCCCACCAGCGAAGGCAAGCCCCGGACATAACCCCTACCTTATTACACTGCAATTTATATTACTTATATATATCTCTTTATGCATTAGGTTCTTAGGAGTTGTTTGGAAACTTAATTGCATCACTCTAGGAACCAATGTAATGAACACTAGAACTAGAGTACGATTAGCTGCTCTGCTTATAAGACCGGTAGAAGTCGAGTGATTTCCTGTCACTCGCGCGACTTAGGAATTGTAATGATTTACATTCCGTTATCACTATAAGGATACCGGACGGGAGATTTATGAGGTATCATGGTCAAGATGATACCCCGTCTGTGTTGATGAATTTGATAAGGTCGCAGTGTGTGGTAGCGGTGGTTAAGCGTTTGAAAGTACTAGCCACATGCCGTGAAATATGGTAAGCGGTAAGCCTAGTAACCGATCGGCCCGAGGAGTGGACATACCCCCACCACATGTATTTGCTTCTTTTGGTTACTTAGTTCGACGTGTAGGCATATGTGTTGCTGGACAACCAGGAGTACGGGTTTTGTAGTCGCGCTACAGACGTACGTCCTGCACTTTTGTAGTGCATATGACCTGCAGTCGCTTGTGGTGGCCCTGATCCACGAGTCGGAATGAAAGGCAAACGGTTGCTTCGGAATTACCCTGTGGTATTCCAAGCGTGTGTGTTAGGTTTACCTTGCAAGGGTTGAATCTCGATTCAGAATCGTCCGCCTCTCACGATGTATGAGACTGCTTATCCCCTTTATCACATAGAGTAACAAGCGTAATTATGTGATTAATAAAGATGATGTTTGAGTAAAGATTCTACCATGTTTGGATAGCTATAGGTGCTTACCTAGAATGGTTAATAACTAGAATCTGAAAGCTAAAACTTGAAAATAAGGATCTACTCTTTGTTGCTTTTCAGCTGAAAACCCTACCCAAAGCTAAAAGCCAGCATGAGTCTAGTTATGGGCTAAGATATACCCAATTCCGGGTAAGTCTTGCTGAGTATTAGTATACTCAGCCTTGCTTTGTTGATTTACTTCAGGTAACCCTTCTGATGAGCCAGCATTCATTACACCGTGGCCCTACCCTTTGCCTGATGGTTGGTCCGTGGAATGGGATCCGTCCCCGGCCAACACAGAATCCGCCGAATGATGTCATGTCAGGGCTAGCGTGACATCTGTAATAAAGACGTGTATAATGTTTACGCTTTTCAAACTCCGCTGCTTTGAATTCAAACTTAAACCTGTTTTGTAATAATCTCTCTTTAATGAGAGCTAATGATGCTTTGTAAATTTATGTAATATCTCTGCCTGTGGTGTAAATTATTTTGGCATTGTATCTCTGGACTCACCTTCGTGTGAGGTACCTTGTTGGATCCTGCGTTCGGTGGTTTATCGGGACGTTACCCGACAGACCAATAGTATTATACCGTTTGAAGTACGAGTTAGCCCTCCAGGAAGGACTAGCGTACTTGAGCCGGTATAATTCAGGTTGGTTCTGCCACAGCTGGTATCAGAGCTAACAAGTGTACCCCGGAGATATAATTAGCCTTAAAAAGTAATTCTTAGTATAAAATTTCATTAATCAAGTATTTGCGAACTACGTTGGTTCGTTAAGGATTATGTATAGTACGTAAGCCCTAGGGTAATACTACTATGGGAATTAAAGGTGGCCGTGATATATATATATATATATATGACTAACTTCCAGCATTACTTTTCGGTTGAAACTTACTTTCATGCACAATTCAACTTTACATTATGTAACGACATCTTCGATCGGGAGGTAAGAAGGTAAGAATCCTCAGCCAACTGAGGGAGCTTGGCCTTCCCGTCGGTGATGCGAACCGAACGCTGATTCTCAAGCAGTGGCCTACTTGAGATGCTGCCAATGTACCAACCTCGGTTGACTACATTGGGAGTATATGGTTCGGCGCAGGGTATGGCGATCGCTGTTCATACCCCCGCATTTGGCGGTACCCCCGTGAATACGTTATCCAATAACGTATGCTAACGTTGTCTGTATGGCGGTAATTGTACAGATGCTGTTTCTATAGTGAACAGTAATAAATGGGGACGCTTTCATGACATGCTGGCATGAAAGGTTCATTGGATATATATATGCATTGTGGTTTTCTGCAGGTACACTAACCACGATTCCGAAACTAGGACGAATAGGATTTATCGACTAGTTAATAGTGAGAGACGTATTTATATTATGCCACCGTAACTAACCACGTAAGACCAAGATTACTTGGCAGTTATTCTTAGTTGTGAGATCGTTTAGTACGTGCATGCATAAATCCTGTAAGCAAACAAATTAAATGTTTAAATTGATATTTCCTAAGAAATAGGCAATGTGTCTGTATTTCTTAATTGGGTAAGTAAGAATCCTTAGATGGGTATCTTAGGCATCCATCTGATTTCCAGCCTTTGCTGTTATCAGAATTCGTTATCTTAATCCATTTTACCTTGTAAGCTTTCTCAGCAGGGTAAAAATATCTTACCATTTGCATTGTTGTCGCAGATGGCTGCTCCTACTAGTACCTTTTGGGATCAGGAGGGGCACTTTCACACCAATGGCTTACATTGGGAAGGGTTTCCTCGTCTTTTGTGGGAATCCTTGAGTATGTTCCATTATACAGAGCCTCCTATGTATGATGGGGTAGAGTATCTTGAAGAGGGAGTTTTCCGCTGCAGGGTTAAGATGATAATTCCTCAACACCCTTTCCGCTCCTTATGGCCTCCCATAGAAGTGGAAGTGGTTGGATATCGTCTAGTAGATGCTCTTGAAACTGCTGCTTTAGAAGGAATCAAACTCTTCTGCAATCAACATCCGATTGAAGTTGCTGCATATCCTATTGGGTTATATCCTACCATAGACCCAAGTAATGCGGACTGGGATGTTCGGACAGACCATTTTGGTCATTTGTTAGGAGATGTAGCTGAAGAAACCGTCCGTATTGTTACCCGGTTTATGGAAGTGCAATACCGTTACCAAAAGCTACTGCGTCATGGGGTAAATCAGATAACCGGTGTGGCTCAAGGCCACTATCGGAATGCTGATCACCAAGTGACCCAGATAGAAGAATTGCAAGCTTTAGTAACCCAAAAGGATGAAATTATTGCAGCTAGGGATGAAACAATTCTTCACCGCGAAGATCAGATCATGGAGAGTGATCATCTTATTACTCAACGAGATGCTGTTATAGAATTTCTACAAGAGCATATTCATGATCTGATGCTCGAAGCGGATGATGCCCAAGCTCATATTGAAGAATTGCAGCAGCAACCCATCCTTCCTGCTATACCTCTAGTACCTGAAGAGGAAGAAGAAGAAGACCCAGAGGAAATTGAGGGTATTTCAGAGATAGATTCTGAGCATGGGGACCCCGTTATCAGTCCCCATCACTCTCTTTCTGGCAGTCAGTCTTCTGTAGGAAATTTTGACGATTTTTAGTAAAATCGTCAACTTTCGAGATGTAATCTAAGGGCATGTAATAGTTTAAGTAGTCGAACTTCATGCCATTTGATGTAATATAGATGGCCTATGTAGTTAACTTTCGACATGCGATGTGAGAACTATTTGAGTTAGCAATGTAATATAATTTCCGGTTTCGTCATCTTGTTCATTATCTTTAAAATTTTGATATGAGATGATTTGCGGAATATATGCATTGATTATGTCTTCTGAAATTGGGAGTAAGGATATATGGTTAATAATGGACATCTCCTTCATTTCAGATGGTTGGAGCTACAAGAGGAACCCCGGAGGGTTTCAGGGCTGATCAAGCCAGTGGTTCTCAGCAACCACCACCACCTCCTCCCAACCTTGCCGAAGTCATGGCTCGGCAAACGGAATTACTTAATATGTTGGTTCAAGCTCAACTGAATCAGCCGCAACAATTCCGAGGAGGCCGGGATGATCGTAATCCTCCTGTGGCTAGTTACCAGGATTTCCTCAGTACCCAACCGCCTTTCTTCAGTAAGGCAGAGGAACCATTAGATGCTGATGCCTGGCTCCACATCATTGAGTCAAAGTTCGCTCTCCTGACCATACCATGTGCGGATTCTAGCAAGGCTTCTTTTGCTGCTCAACAACTTCGTGGTGCGGCTAGAATCTGGTGGGACAATTTTTATGCCATGCAACCTGCAGGGCATGTCATCACATGGGATGAATTCCGAGTCGCTTTCAGAGCGCATTATATTCCCGCAGGATTATTGGAGCGAAAGCTTAATGAGTTCTTGGCTCTTACACAAGGTGCCAACACAGTTTTGCAATACGCCCAGAATTTCAATCATCTGTGCCAGTACGCAGGGTATCATGCAGATAATGATACCAAGAAGCAAGACCGTTTTCGCCGAGGCCTGAACACCAAACTCAAGGAACGCCTGAACCTTGTTAAGGCAAATACTTTCAGTGAGTTGGTTAACATGGCCTTGACTCAAGAAGACTGCATTGTGGCGCATTATGCCGAGAAGAAGCGGAAGAACCCTGCTGGGACCTCGAGTACTCAACCACCGAGGTATCGGGTTGTTCCCAATACGCCGCCCAGAGCACCACAACGCAATGCCCCTACGGGAAGATTGGTTTTTAGGCCGCCTCAGCAGCAAGGAAGGTTCAGACCTCCTGTGCCCCCGCAACAAGCACAACAATCTGGCCAACGGCCAAATATTCCGCAAGTGCCACAGAAGGGCAACAACTATCGTTGCTACAATTGTGGAAGTGCGGATCATCTTATTCGAGATTGCCCGCGGCCTAGGAAATCCAATCAAGGGCAGAGCTCCACCCAGGGAAACCAGAATAAGGGGAAGAAGCCGGTGATGCAAGTCCGTCAAGGACGGATTAACTTCACCACTTTGGCGGAACTTCCAGATGGAGCTCCTGTCATGTCGGGTACATTTTCTATTTACCATAAACCAGTTGTTACTTTATTCGATTCTGGAGCAACACATAGCTTTATTAGTAACAACTGTGGAACCCGACTAGGACTTGAATCTTGTTCTATCCAGGGGTCATATATGATCTCTACCCCTGGAGGAAAAATTACTTCCAACCAAATGAGTAGAAATGTACCACTTCAGTTAGGTAGTATAGAAATAAAAACTGATTTGGTGTTAATAAGTTTGGAGGGTATCGATCTTATACTTGGAACAGACTGGATGACTAAACATCAAGTCCGGTTAGATATCTGTTCCCGAGTGGTTGAAATCAATTCACCATATTATGGGAATACCACTCTTTATTTGCCCCAGCCAGAGTATCTGCACCCCTGCACATATGCTATCACAGATATTAAAGTCAAGGATATTCCGATAGTATGTGAATTTCCCGATGTCTTTCCCGACGATCTGCCTGGAATGCCACCAGATCGAGACATCGAGTTCATTATTGAACTTCAACCTGGCACTGCTCCAATTTCAAAAAGGCCGTATCGTATGCCTCCAAATGAATTGGCAGAACTGAAAGTTCAGCTACAAGATCTTCTTGATAAGGGTTATATACGCCCCAGTGCTTCACCTTGGGGTTGTTCTGCTCTCTTTGTCAAGAAGAAGGACGATAGTCTGAGGCTATGTGTCGACTACCGTCCACTCAATGCGGTTACCATTAAAAATAAGTATCCCCTTCCCCGCATTGATATCTTATTTGATCAATTAGCTGGAGCAAAGGTCTTTTCCAAGATTGATTTACGCTCTGGTTACCATCAAATCAAGATCAGGCCTTGTGATATTCCAAAGACGGCCTTCTCAACCAGATATGGACTTTATGAATATCTGGTCATGTCTTTTGGACTTACAAATGCACCGGCATATTTCATGTATCTCATGAATTCCGTATTTATGCCGGAGCTTGATAAATTCGTCGTGGTCTTCATCGATGACATTCTGATCTACTCCAGAACCAAAGAAGACCATGCTAACCATTTACGTGTCGTTCTTCAACGATTACGGGATCATCGCCTTTATGCCAAATTTTCAAAATGTGAATTTTGGCTGGATAGTGTGAAATTTTTGGGACATACTATCTCCAGTCAAGGCATATCGGTTGATCCAACCAAAGTTCAAGAAGTTATGGACTGGAATCCTCCCACCTCAGTCCATCAAATACGGAGTTTCCTTGGATTGGCAGGCTATTATCGCCGATTCATTCCAGACTTCTCCAAGATAGCTAAACCCATGACTGAGCTACTCAAGAAAGAAGTTAAGTTCCATTGGGACGAGAAGTGTGAGGAAGCATTTCACACTTTAAGAAAACTTCTGACGACTGCTCCAGTACTAGCTCAGCCAGATAGTAACCAGCCTTTTGATGTCTACTGTGACGCTTCCGGAATTGGCCTTGGTTGTGTTCTTATGCAAAACAACCGGGTTATTGCTTATGCATCCCGAGCACTCCGGACTCATGAGCAAAATTATCCAACACATGATCTTGAATTGGCAGCAGTTATTCATGCTCTCAAGATCTGGAGACATCATCTTATGGGCGCTAAGTGTAACATTTACACTGACCATAAGAGCCTCAAGTATATTTTCACTCAGGCTGATTTAAATATGAGGCAAAGGCGTTGGTTGGAATTAATCAAGGATTATGACCTAGAGGTACACTATCATCCGGGCAAAGCTAATGTAGTTGCGGATGCACTTAGCCGCAAGTCACATTGTCACTGTTTGACCGTATCCACTTTTAATGACACTCTTTGCCATCAAATGCGGAGACTCAATCTGGAGATTATTCCCCAAGGTAGTTTAAACTTGATCTCCATTGAGTCTACTTTGCGAGAAAAGATCGTCATGTCGCAGCTACATGATGAGGGTGTCAAAATTATTAAATCCAAGCTATCCCAGGGAGAAGCTAAATATCGGTGTTTTCACACTGATCGTCAAGGAGTCCTATGGTTCAACGATCGACTTGTTGTGCCTAAGGATCATCAACTTCGTAAGCAAATCCTCGACGAAGCACATTTGTCCAAATTCTCTATTCATCCTGGTAGCACCAAGATGTATCACGATCTTCGGCAACATTTTTGGTGGACCAGAATGAAGAGAGAAATTGCCAAATATGTATCTGAGTGCGATACATGCCAGAGAGTCAAAGCCAGTCATCTCAAGGCCTCTGGTACACTTCAGCCGTTACCCATACCATCATGGAAATGGGAAGACATTAGCATGGATTTCATTGTCGGTCTTCCCAACACATCTCAAAAACATGACTCCATATGGGTAATCATCGATAGACTCACAAAAACAGCTCATTTCCTTCCGGTGCATACCACTTACTCTGCTAAGAAGTATGCCGAAGTCTATCTGGAACAAATCGTTCGATTGCATGGGGTTCCTAAAACTATCATATCTGATCGTGGGCCCCAATTTATCGCACGGTTCTGGGAGCAGCTACAATCAGCTCTAGGAACCAAATTGATTCGAAGCTCTGCATATCACCCCCAGACTGATGGGCAGACTGAGCGAGTTAATCAAATTCTTGAAGACATGCTCCGAGCTTGTATTATTCACTATGGTACAAGTTGGGACAAGTGTCTTGCTCTAGCTGAATTTGCCTACAACAACAGTTACCAAGCTAGTCTTCAAATGGCTCCTTTCGAAGCATTATATGGTCGCCGATGCCGAACTCCTTTGAGTTGGTCAGAGACCGGTGAACGCAAAATCTTCGGACCAGACCTAGTTGTTGAAGCCGAAGATAAGGTTAAGGTTATTCAATCTAATCTTAAAACCGCTCAGTCCAGACAAAAGAGTTATGCAGATAAGAGGAGAAAACCTCTGCAATTCCAGATAGGAGATTTTGTCTATCTCCGAGTGTCACCTACCAAAGGCGTCCAACGTTTCGGCATAAAAGGAAAGTTAGCACCTCGGTATGTCGGACCCTTTGAAATTCTTGATGATTGTGGCCCAGTAGCTTACAAACTTCATCTTCCATCTCAATGGGCAGCCATTCACGATGTCTTTCACATCTCTCAACTTAAGAAGTGTGTCAAAGTACCCACAGAAATCGTTGAGACAGGTACCATTGAGATTGAACCTGATTTGTCATACATCGAACAACCTCTTCGAATTCTGGATACAAAGGAAAGATTCACCAGAAGAAGGGCAGTTAAGATGTACAAGATCGTATGGGATCATCACACCGAAGAAGAAGCGACTTGGGAAACTGAGTCTTATCTTCAACGGAATTTTCCCGATTTCCTTCAAGCCAATCCCCAAATCTAATTATCCAATTCTATTCAGCTTCGGAATCTCGGGACGAGATTCTTTTTAAGGGGGGAGGCTGTGATATCCAGGTAGTTAGATAACTAGATACTAAGTTTAGGTGCAATATATGTAAGCAGGATAATGTATACAAGTTGTACAAAGCATAGGGGTATATTTGTAAATTATGAATTTTATAAGTTCTTATATGCAAATGTGTGAAAATGTGCATAAGTGTTAAAATTTCAGTTGGCTATCAAAAAGAAAAGAGCAAAAGTTAAATAAACACTAAGGAAAATAGACTTTATATGAAATTAAGGACCTCTGTGTAATTATTACAAACATATAAGGATTTACATGTGAAGTGGTAAAAGATAAAAGTAAAACTCAGTTTTACTTAAGGACTAAAGTGCAAAAAGAATTAGTCATGATTACTGCAGGAAAATTTGCAAAAAAAGACCCTAAGCATTAAAGCAATTGGTTTGAATTACAAGATAAAATTTATAAATTGAATGATGCTCTAAAGTTTAAAATAAAACTATATTCTTTGAGAATTTGAACTTGAAACTTAAAGCAATCTTGTAGGATTTGAAATTCTCTACAACTTTTATGTTGAACACTTTTCCATTTGACCCTTGTAGCAGTGAGAAAACTTTAGATTACAGTGGGGTCCTTGAACTCTTTGGAAATTATGAATTAGTCCTTCTGACACCCCCTGCTTCGTCTACCTCTGACCACGCCGCTTCCTCCTCTGCTCTGCGTCTGTCGCCGCCGCTCCACCGCCGGCACGGCTTCCCGAGCGCCAGCTCCTGCTGCATTTCTCTCCCACGCGTCGCCCTTTACCTCTCCCACCTCAGCTCCCTGCCTTCCCTGGCCTCTTCCGCGCTTGCCACGCGCACGCCGTCGCCGTGCGGCCGCCACCGAGCTGCCGCCGTGGCGAGCTCCAACCCGAGTGCCAGCTCCTATGTTTGCGCGCGCATCAGCACCACTGGGATCTCCTCGACCTATTCTAACCGTCCATTCCCTAGCTCCTCGCCTCTAGTCCCCGGAACGCCGTCGCCATCGCCGCCCGAACGCCGGCGAGCACAAGCTCACCGTCGTCCCGCTTCTCTGCAGCCGCTCCGCTTGCAACCACCTCACTGTTAGCTCCACCGCATCCTCGCGCAGCTGTTCGACCAACCAATTTCCCCAATCGGCCACCGTAGCACCGCCGCGCTGTTCTTCCCTCTCCGCCGCCTCGGCACCGCCGTGGGCAGCTCAGTCCGAGCCCCTTCACGCCACCTCTGTGCTCGAGCCTGCACCACATCACCACCACGACGCTCCCCAACCGGTCCATTAGGTGTCTAAGGCCTTACATTGGTCCCCCGACGAGCTCCCCGAGCTTCCTTGCCGCCGCCGTGACCAGTCCACCGTGGGGCTCCACCTTCCGGCCTTCCTTAACCCCAACTGACCCCGGCCTAAGCTCCAGCACATCCCCAGGCAGCTCCCCGACCTCTTCACCGTCGTCTAAAAGCACCAGAACGCTGCCTCACCGGACCACTTCGCCGCCGGCCGCAGGTCCTCGTCGCGCCGCCGCTCCGAGCCGCCTCTCTCCAATTCCCGGCTCGCACAGGTGCGCATCGAGCCCTGGATGCTCTCCCGCCCCTCTGCTCCCGTTCCCAGAGCTCGCCGTCGCCGGAATCGGCCGGTCAACGTCGGGTTTCTACCTTGACCAAAGGGGGGGAGTGGAGCAGGGACTGCGGGTTAGAAGAAACGAAAGATCAGGGGGTTTTGTGCTAAGTCCCAGGGACTAATGTGTAAACCTTGCTTGAGTTATTGCTGTGAACTTTGAAAATGCATAGAAAACAGAAGAAAAATCAGAAAAATGTGAAATTGGTTGGGTTGGAAACCTTATGATAAGCTCTGTAACTTTTATTTATCATCAGGCCATGAAAGTACATAGTTTGTTCGGTATTTTAAATGCTAGTAAAAGGATGCATTAATTAAATCTTGTGATCTTTAGCCCTGTTACTGTTAGTTTTTGGAGCATGTATTGTAGGCAATGTAAGTAGTTCTGTGTAAAGTTTTGAGGCCTAGATCAGCTCTCTAGCTAGAGTAATTGGTTACTTTTGCTATAAGTTAGTAAAAGCTTGACAATTTAATTTCAGAAGTATTTATGCATATTTAGGAATGAAATTTTTACTATAGTCTGGTCTTTATGAGTGTGATATAACATAAAAATTTTAGAAATAGAAACCTAATATAACTTAAATTATAAATGTTAAACTTAGATTGCAAGATAAGTCATAAATAATAATTGGAATGCATAAAAATTTATGGAATTTTTCTAGAAAACTAGACTTAAGTAGTTTATGATGTTCTTAAATTGTGAACCCTAATTGTTGTATAAAAACCCTAGTCTTAATATAAAACTCCAATTATATCTTAATATTTCAATGTTAATCTTAATTAGATTTGTGACTTAGGACTTTTAGAGTAAAATTACCATAAAACCTAACCATGATAATTAATTATTTATCTTAATTTAAGATTTGGTTAATTAATTCAAGTTAACCATAGTTAAGTAATAACCTAAAGTTAAATTAAATGTTTGAGGTAACCCACCCCGGCTGCCTAACGAGACTAATTAGTTTAATTAGTACTCGATAAATGACTGCCCAGTACGGGGTAGTTAGATTATAGTCATAATGTAATTTTCTTTAAGTTAGATTGCAACTTTATCGGGAAGTAAACTAAAGGTAAAAGCAAATAACTTGTACTTTGCATCTCATGTAGACTCGACCACGCTCGCTGACGGGATTATCAGTTGATCCCGGAACAAGAAGAAAGTTATTCTGAAGACCCCGGAATTCTTGTCGAAGATTGCTTGCAAGCCCCGAACCAAAGTTCGGAAGAAAATATTTTGACTAACCCAACCCCACCAGCGAAGGCAAGCCCCGGACATAACCCCTACCTTATTACACTGCAATTTATATTACTTATATATATCTCTTTATGCATTAGGTTCTTAGGAGTTGTTTGGAAACTTAATTGCATCACTCTAGGAACCAATGTAATGAACACTAGAACTAGAGTACGATTAGCTGCTCTGCTTATAAGACCGGTAGAAGTCGAGTGATTTCCTGTCACTCGCGCGACTTAGGAATTGTAATGATTTACATTCCGTTATCACTATAAGGATACCGGACGGGAGATTTATGAGGTATCATGGTCAAGATGATACCCCGTCTGTGTTGATGAATTTGATAAGGTCGCAGTGTGTGGTAGCGGTGGTTAAGCGTTTGAAAGTACTAGCCACATGCCGTGAAATATGGTAAGCGGTAAGCCTAGTAACCGATCGGCCCGAGGAGTGGACATACCCCCCACCACATGTATTTGCTTCTTTTGGTTACTTAGTTCGACGTGTAGGCATATGTGTTGCTGGACAACCAGGAGTACGGGTTTTGTAGTCGCGCTACAGACGTACGTCCTGCACTTTTGTAGTGCATATGACCTGCAGTCGCTTGTGGTGGCCCTGATCCACGAGTCGGAATGAAAGGCAAACGGTTGCTTCGGAATTACCCTGTGGTATTCCAAGCGTGTGTGTTAGGTTTACCTTGCAAGGGTTGAATCTCGATTCAGAATCGTCCGCCTCTCACGATGTATGAGACTGCTTATCCCCTTTATCACATAGAGTAACAAGCGTAATTATGTGATTAATAAAGATGATGTTTGAGTAAAGATTCTACCATGTTTGGATAGCTATAGGTGCTTACCTAGAATGGTTAATAACTAGAATCTGAAAGCTAAAACTTGAAAATAAGGATCTACTCTTTGTTGCTTTTCAGCTGAAAACCCTACCCAAAGCTAAAAGCCAGCATGAGTCTAGTTATGGGCTAAGATATACCCAATTCCGGGTAAGTCTTGCTGAGTATTAGTATACTCAGCCTTGCTTTGTTGATTTACTTCAGGTAACCCTTCTGATGAGCCAGCATTCATTACACCGTGGCCCTACCCTTTGCCTGATGGTTGGTCCGTGGAATGGGATCCGTCCCCGGCCAACAAGAATCCGCCGAATGATGTCATGTCAGGGCTAGCGTGACATCTGTAATAAAGACGTGTATAATGTTTACGCTTTTCAAACTCCGCTGCTTTGAATTCAAACTTAAACCTGTTTTGTAATAATCTCTCTTTAATGAGAGCTAATGATGCTTTGTAAATTTATGTAATATCTCTGCCTGTGGTGTAAATTATTTTGGCATTGTATCTCTGGACTCACCTTCGTGTGAGGTACCTTGTTGGATCCTGCGTTCGGTGGTTTATCGGGACGTTACCCGACAGACCAATAGTATTATACGTTTGAAGTACGAGTTAGCCCTCCAGGAAGGACTAGCGTACTTGAGCCGGTATAATTCAGGTTGGTTCTGCCACAAGAGAGTTGGGTTCAAAGTTATTTTAAAAACCATACACTAGTCAAAGTT